>NC_056706.1:20981346-21023846 GCF_018831695.1 Puntigrus tetrazona | reverse complement strand
AAATATAGGCTTCTTTCTAAAACACACAAAATTATCTAATTATTCCAAAGGTTTGTCAGTTAATGTCTTTGTTCTGTCATTGCTATGTAATTATAATTAATTATATATAATTATATATTTATTTAATTACATATAAATAAATGTGAGTCACTGTGGATTTTATATAAAACAGATGCTCATTTATTATAAATTCCTCATAAAATGTAATCAAATACTTTGTACACCTCCCAGCTGACAAAAACGCCGCGGTGCAGTGTGTTTTCGCGACTTTCGAATGAACTTTATGATAAAGATGGCGCGTAAATCTCAGGACTCTCGGTTTTGGATTGAACTCATTCAAATCTGGACCTTTTCATTTGTGTAAAAAATCGCAATGTCGCCGGGACATTCTCCGGATGCTAATTCATGCAAAGCGGGAGAATGGTTGAATGGAAAATGGCCTGCAGTCGAAATTTTAATTTCAAATTTGAATTCCCATAAGCTTGAACCACAACCTCTGGCCACACCTGCCGATGCCGACTGAAGTCGGATAATCTGGTTGCCATAAAATAAATTTTAAAGGGATAGTTCACCCAAAAACGAACACTGTCACTAATTACCCACCCTCATGTCTTGATATTTCTGACCCTACGTAGCCTACATAACTATTTAACGATCTTTTCTTCAGTTGCGTATTTTCTCTTTAATGCAGCAGTCAAACCCTGGCCGTGACGCTTCTGTTAAATGCTTTCTGTTAAAATTAAACGGGAGGAAATGTGGACTGGGCTGTATAAGGTTTTATGCTGTCTGTGTGATGTGCTCGTGACGCTGTGTGTCACACGCTTCTCTCAGACAGCTGTAAAAGTGTCAAACAACAGGGGCCAGCAGTCTGCCGTCGACTTCCAGCTCAAAACACACCTCGCTCATTTATATCACGCCTCATTGTCTGGCTGTGGAAGGCACTGTTACAAAGCACGCGGCCGTAAGTCACTTCCTCGAGAGCTGATGCTCCGCCAAAGCTTCAAAAACGGTCTCGGTTTACCCTAAATCTGAGTGGAAATGCACACGGACTGCATTCTGTCAGATAGCAACACCACGGCTCTGAAAAACGAAGTATGATTTGTCAGTGAGCGCGTTGAAGTAGTCTTGAATAATGGCTTTAGTGTCGAGACTCTCAGTCCACTCAGAGACTGTTTATTGGCCGAGGGCAAGACAGATATTCTGCCACACGGCTCTTTAAACAAAACTCACTGAAACACAAACCCCTCCATACACATACAACCGCAGGGACGTGTATTGTTTTAGTTTTTGTATATATAGCATATTTTTGTTTTTTGCATATACTTAATTGTATTATTAAGTTTTTGTGTGTATATATATATATATATATATATATATATATATATATATATATATATATATATATATATATATATATAATTTTTTGGACCCATATTCACAAAACATTTAATCTTACCACTAAGAGTTCTCTAAATAGCAGTAAAAGTTTTAAAGAGTTTCCACTTAAAACCTATTCACAAAACTGCAAAAAAAAAAAAAAAAAAAAAAATAAAATAAAAAAAAAAAAAATATATATATATATATATATATATATATATATATATATATATATATATATATAAACAAATAATAATAATAAAAATATATATATATATATATATATATATATATATATATATATATATATATATATATATATATATATATATATATATAATACATATAAAAAAGTGTTTTATTAGCATAGTAGAATAATCATGGCTGGTAGTAAGACATGCAAACTGCACACAAGAACAGCTGTTACTTCTTGCCTAACTGGTTGAAAAGGATATAATCAAAGGAAAACTTGTAGTTGGAATAACCCCTAACCCTAAAGGTGATACTTTTTAAAAGCTCAATATCGTCAAATGCTTGTAAAATGTTTAAACTCAGCCATTTTACGTTTCACAGATGCATGAACTAGTCCGAGCGCTAAAACACTTAGATACTGTTAGAGCAAACATTTAGGAGTCCTACATTTAGGACTGATAGGCCGATATTTTTACGTTTTTGTCCTAAATCAACAAGTTAGAAGCTACTTTTAACCTTAAGATGTTTTGTGAATACGTGCCCTGGCATATTCACAAGACTGCCGTTAATTCTGTCGTATTTACAAAGATTCGAAGGTGGCATTTACACTGTGATTAGAAATGCATAGTGCTGTGAGATTAATAGATTTTAAATGAGCATCAGTGGGTTTTGAACAAGAAACGAAATATTAAAATATCAAGAATATTTTTTTTCGTGAAATCCCCCCCCTTTCTCTATGTAGGTATAAATGACAAATAACTCTTTGCAATCCAGTTTAATCTTCTTTTTTGTCATTCTACCAAACATCAAGCACACCCTCATCTTCCTTCAGTGGGTCAGATAAACAGATAGCCACGCCCCAGACTCACGCCATTGGTTGAGCCCGTGTAGTTGTGTCTGGCCGAGACGATCGAGCAAACAGCAGCGTTTCGTTAGCGCCTCGACAGTCCCAATATTCAGCTAATCAGCCTGAAGGCAGCTCAAAATATTATAAATAAGAAGTGACGTGCATAATGAAAGACTCAGAATGTCTTTGGACGGAGCGTATCCCCTTCTCTGTCTGTTCCCTGTGGCTCGAGACCATTCGAAATGATCCTTCCAGCTGTCCTGAGCAAAGACACGGCCGCCGGAGAATATAAACACACCTCTGGCAAGCCGCGCGTGTTCAGTCTGTCGAACGTAATCGTTTCAGTCTGGTCTCGCTACGGTAGCCAAACACTAAACAGATTGACTTTTTGTTCATCTCTGGGGGAAAAGCAGACGAACGAGAAGCGGCCGGACTCACCCAACCGCTTGAGTTATTTAATCTGAGCCCCAAAACAGAGAACAAGACGCTTTAGTCGTGCGTTTCTTTCAAATAATGTCTTAAAGAATAACGGTAATATAATAAATCCTGGGTTTCGGAGATGGTATGGTACTATTGCTACTGATACCGCTGATCGATTTATGCTAACGATTTACATTTTTATATACTTTACTGTTCAAAAATTAGCAGTAATATTCTGAAAGAAGGCTCTTATGCTCTCCAGTGTACATTTATTTGATCAAAAATACAGTAAAAACTAACACTGAGAAATATTAGTACAATTATGATAGCACTTTAATATAATAAAATGCTATTTATTCCTGTCAACTAGTGCAGAATTGTCAGCATCATTATAGTCTTCGGAGTCACATAATCCTTCAGAAATCATTATAAAATACTGATTGCTGTTTAAGAAACACTCATTACGACTAATGTTAAATACACTTGTGCCGCATAGAGTTCTTTGCTAAATAAAAAAGTTCAAAAAAACAACATTTACTTAAATATGTAACACTATATTTTTGTATATTTTATATATATATATATATATATATATTTTTTTTAAATATATATATATTTTATATATTCTTATATTTTTAAAAATATTTTTAAAATATTTTTAAATATTTTTTTAATATTTTTAACACTATAAATGTCTTTACTGTTCCTATGAACTAGTGCTTTTAAACGATAAACAGTTATAGTTTTTGTTTACATAGTACACGTGCTGGGTATATTTATATTTATATATACACAGCACACATACATATATTACGTATTTTAGATGCGAGCAATCATTTGACAGCGCTAGTTTCTTACTGTCGCTCTTGATCAAGTTAAAGTGTCCTTCCTGAATAAAAGCACTCGTATTTCACTCGCATATACAATGGGTTTGTGTTTTTTCTCTCGCAGGCACCGGTGAGAGTGGCAAGAGCACGTTCATTAAACAGATGAGGATCATCCACGGCTCGGGTTATACCGATGAAGATAAGAAGGGCTTCATTAAGCTCGTCCACCAGAACACCATCAGCGCCATGCAGTCCATGGTCAGAGCGATGGACATGCTCAAGATCGCCTACGCTAACTCAGACAACCAGGTACTTTCTGAAAAGCAGATCATCTACACAGTGTTCCCGAACATTCCCGAACTCAAGCCTCATTATCTCATTCGATCTTGTTTGGATGCATGCGTTTAATACTGAATTTGGTCAAAAATGGTCAAAGTGTAGTCTCGTTAATCGTCGCAATCGCGTTTTTTCTTGCGTTCACCTGTTTATTTCCTTCCAGAAGGCTCCACGTCCTGTTTATGCGCTCTGCTTGACTTGCGTTAATTGGCTGGGGTTTTTTTTGACCGCACGCTCTCATTGGTTCCCTGGGGGGAGGCTGGTCGGTCCTGATTGGCTGTGCTTGTCTCTGCAGGCTAACTCTACACTGGTGAATGATATCGAGGTGGATAAGATTATGAGTTTGGACGAGGCCCAAGTCAACGCCATCCGGAGCTTATGGAACGACTCTGGGATTCAGGAATGCTACGACCGCCGCCGCGAGTACCAGCTAACGGACTCGGCCAAATAGTCAGTGGATTTCAACCAGTTCAGTCTGTAACCGCCGGACACACTTAAACACTTCTTTATATGGAACTTTAATATACTTCTAGATGTTATTTCTATTCAATCTTGCATATCACGTATTTAAATGCATTGTAGTTGTACATTTGTTTTGATGAGGTTGCAATTTATTGCATTTTTGAAGATATATTAACTCTAAATGTAATATAAAACATCACGCTAGAATTACAGTAAAATTACAGTAATTTACGTTAAAATATAATGTTTTATATTCTTAATTATATGTAATTTTCAGTTAATTGCAAATAGAATTTTAGTATAAATTCATATTAAAAGTCGTTTTTAAAACACTTAAGTAGGACTTAAGTAATATACTACTCAGACACCTTTTGTCATGTATTTAAAGATATTTTAGTTACACACTTGTTATGATGATGCTGCAATTTAGTGCATTTTTAAAATATACTAACTTTAAATGTAATATAAAATATCACAAAATAGTTCAAATGATCAAGTAATTTACTTTAAAAGAATATACTTAAGTATGAATGTAATATTTATATGCTTAATTATATGCAAACAGAATGCTGGTTTAAATTCATATTCAATTAAGTTGGACTTTTTTATGTTTATATGCTTTTTTTCACTTTAATATACTTATATGTCATTTCTATTCCAACTTTTCATGTCATGTCTTTAAATATAGCGTAGTTACACGTTTGTTATGATGAGGTTTTCAAAATACATTTAACTTTACATTTGATCTAAATAATATTTAATATAAAATATCACACTACAGTTAAAATTATTATCAAGTGGTCAACACATCTAAATAAGGATTTAAACGATTTAAAAACTTACTTTAAAGTCCCGTTTTTGAAAAAGCGCACTTAAGAAAACAGCCATGAAAGTAAACTTAAGCGGTATATGATCTGCAAGTATCTTTTTTTACGCAAACCTTTTGTATTTAAAGCACGCGGGATTCAACATTCAATGCATTCACGTGGGCTTATTTTTATTCAGAAGTGTTTTTTGCTCGTAAATCTTCCTGCTGTAAAACCTGTTCCATCAGCTCTGGCCACGACTTGACCACAGCATTTGTTTTCACCCCAAACAGCTACCTGAGTGATCTGGATCGGATTTCAGACGCAGCGTACGTCCCAACAGAGCAGGACATCCTGAGAGTCAGGGTTCCCACCACGGGTATCATCGAGTACCCCTTCGACCTGGAGAACGTCATCTTCAGGTGCGTCCAACGATCACGCCTGCGCTCTTTGTATTTATGATGAAAAAAAAAGTTTAATAACCATTTTCAACAAAATAAACATTTTCTATTTTCACTAAATAGACGCGATGATGATTTTTCAAGCTTGTAAATATATATATATTTTTTTACATATTAATGAAAAGTTCATATATAATGCCGGTCACACTTTTGATCTTTTGACTATTCAGTTTCCGTAGCATTTCTTACTAGGCGTTAAATAATGTTCTTTTTTGTTTGTAAATGTTTTAATTTCAAAACTGAACTAAACCAAAAGAAAAGAAATGAAAACAGCTACATCTAGGTATATGTCGTTATTGTGAAAAAATGGAAAAATTTAAAAATGGTAATAATAATTTTTTTAACATAAATGCTGTTTTATTTTCAACTTTTTATTTATCACAAAATCCCCAAAATATATATATATATATATATATATATATATATATATATATATATATATATATATATATATATATATATATATATATATATATATATACATATATATACATATATATATATATATATATATATACATATACACACATATAAATATATATACATATATATACAAATATATATACATATATATATAATGGAAACTATATATATATATATATATATATATATATATATATATATATATAACTAAAGTAATGATGCAGAAAATTCAGCTTTGATCACGGACATATTTTATTTTATTTTAATCAGTTATATTTTAAGTGTATTAAAATATATAAATAATATTTTAAGTATATTGAAATAGAATACGTTGTTTTAAATGACATTATTATTAAAATATTTTTTTGCTGTATTTATCAAACAGATACAGCCTTGATTAGCAGAAGAAAACTGAATGAAAAAGAACGTAACTGCTGTAGTTATAAGAAATAAGTTGTAAGAAGATTGAAAAGGATTTTGGTTTTCAAGGATGGTCATAGTTAGTTTGGGGACGGGTTCACGTTGTTAACTAAATATTAGCTAAGACACGTGTTGTTTGTGACTGTCGTCAGGATGGTGGACGTCGGGGGTCAGCGCTCCGAGCGCAGGAAGTGGATCCACTGCTTTGAGAACGTCACCTCCATCATCTTCCTGGTGGCTCTGAGCGAGTACGACCAGGTCCTGGCTGAATGTGACAACGAGGTGGGTGTACTCCTGATTCATCCTCACCCGGGCTCTTCCTCTTCCTCTGACGCTCACGCCAGTCTGGTGTGTTTCAGAACCGCATGGAGGAGAGCAAGGCCCTGTTTAAAACCATCATCACATATCCCTGGTTCCAGCAGTCGTCTGTGATCCTCTTTCTGAACAAGACAGACATCCTGAAGGAGAAGATCGTGTACTCTCACGTGGCCACATACTTCCCAGAATTCACAGGCGAGTCCAGGCTTTTATCAGTCCCGTCTGGGAAAGATAAACCGCAGAATTATTATATAGGGATCAGTTTCAATAACCTTCGAGTAACACATTCTCAACGTAATTTGTGTTACACTTTGATTACATGTGTCTTTACATAGTAATAACCTTTTTTTTAAAATTAAACATTACAAAACTGCACCACATGAGATTTTAGAGCCCGAATGAAACTGAAATATAATATTGATATTTTAAAGATTTTTCTCTTTGTGATATAATTACTGATATCAGTTCGATTTTAAATAGTTAAAACTTTATATGTGATTTGATGAAAATCAATCATTAACATTTTAAGATACTTATTGACTGTTTTTGTGTGTGTGTGTATATATAGATATATATATATATATATATGTAGAAACCTTTCACATTAGTGCAGTCAAATGATCACATTCAAAATAAGTATTTTTTTACATAATATAGTATCTGTGTATATCATGTATATATGAAAAATGTACATTTTTAAAATATATTTATATATAAATGGTAAATATTTAAATATTTTCAAAATGCATACTGTATGTGTATTTTTATATGCATAATAGACAGTACACACATATTTTGTAAATAAAAACTTATTTTGGATTCAATTAATTGGTTTACAGCACTATATATATATATATATATATATATATATATATATATATATATATATATATATATATATATATATATATATATATATATATATATATATATATATGCATGCATGCATGCATGTATATTTGTATGAATTTTATCTGTGAATTTTACATTTATTTTTATACAGAAATGTGTCACATCTCTTTTTCAGGCCCCAAAAACGACCCAAAGTCAGCCCAGGAGTTTATTCTTAAGATGTACCAGGAGGAGAACGAAGACAAAGACAAAACCATCTACTCTCACTTCACCTGTGCCACCGACACGGAGAACATCCGCTTGATCTTCGCCGCTGTGAAAGACACCATCCTCAGACACAACCTCAAAGAGTTCAACCTGGTTTAAAATCAGCAGCCGGTCCCCGTCGAGTAGATTTAGCGCTCGCGTTAGCTTAACGTTGTTGAATAAGGACTTGTATAAGGAAGAACGTAGGAGCATTGCCCGATGGATTAGATGTGGACGAGCCTCGATCTTCCATTACAAGGACGAGCCTCCTTTCCTGTCGTGTTTAGGTCTTCTAATAGATGAATAGGTTTCATCGACAACAGATGTTGCCGTTTTGTTCTTTATGTGAGTAGAGTTTACAAAGCATGCTACTTAGGCACATGTTAAAAAAAAAAAAATTCTTAGATCAAAGTCTCGAAGACTCCTTGAAGCGTTTAAATGCAAAAAGATGGAGAAGTTTACAAGCTAATGTAAAAAAAAAAAATAATGCTCTGAAGTTGCCTTATGTAGTTTTAACAAGTCTAAATCAAGATTATACATTTGTAGAAAATTAAGATACAAATTTAATTGATATTTTTTATTTTATTATGTAAAAAATAATAAGAGTGGCGTTTTAGTGTCAAATTGCACATTGTAAATGATATTTATCAATTTTAAACATGCATATTCCTTACTGAAATCTTTATTTCTCACAGGAGATTCAGTCACTGGGCAAATTCAGAAAGTTTTCACATTGTACGCGGCACATTTTCATTATTTTACCTCAGTTCGTAGCGAGCTCAAGCTGTAGTGAATACCTGAAGTGCCTTTAAACTGTAACGTCTGTATCAGCTTTGATAATATTTATTAAATGAGGATATACAGCTATGTGTTGTTACTTATTAAAACTCAAAACAAACTAAATTCAAAATACATTTATTAGGTGTGCATGATTACACATTCTCACGAGAAATGTATGCAAAAACATTCATGCTTTTCTTTGCCTTTATAGCCAACAAGAAATGACATTCATATTTCTCAATATTACCTCATGAACGTGATTCATTTCCAAATGAAAATGCCTAGAATTATAGTACACTGAAAAAAAATTCTGTAATATTTATTCAAAACTTAGGACTTGATGTAAGATATCTCGCTATTTGCTTTTATTGCTATAACCTTTATTAATGTTCAAGGAGAAGTTAATTTTTTTACATTTTTATTTAATTTAATTTAATTTTTTGTTTTGCTGTAAATGTACGTACTCTCAGGTCATCCGAGCTGTTAACGAGTTTGCTTCTTCATGCGACTAGATTTGGAGAAATTCAGCATTGCTTCGCTTTCTCACCAAAAGATGCTCAGCAGTGAATGGGTGCCGTCAGAAAAAGAGACCCAACGGCTTACAAAAGCCTCCCAGTAACCTCCGGTTCGTCCATAAATCTCTTAAGGAGGGAAAAAGCTGCGTTCGTAAAAAATAAATCCATTGTTTTAGTGCGTTTGGTCTATAATCCGGAATATAAAAATCCATCTCGTCTGAATCAGGAACGAAATGCGCTCCGTCTAAAAGCAAAAACAGTTCTGAACAAACGTGGTGATTTTGACGGCACCCATTCACTGCAGTATGCGACATTTGTTCAAACCTGTACATTTTTGGTCTAACTACTCCTTTAAATTTCTGCATTGACGATTTGAAAAGGCTGCAGACTAAAACGATGCCTAAACAGCTACTTTATTGATGTCTTATCATTTACAAGTCGCCCGAGAGGAACAATAAATATGATCCGTTTTGATTTCATGTCGTCTTTAATGTCAACTCACTGACATTCATTAAGAAAACGGACAACGGCAGCTTTACTAGAAAAGCTAAATAATAAACAGTTGCATATTTGTGTTATATTACAGTTCTTCAGTAACGCATCAAGACGTCGAGCAGTCGAGAAGCCATCGAGTGTTTACAGCCGAATATCAAGATCAACTGTAGAATTAATTAAATAGACACTAAGAAACAAAATATCATTTCATGCAAAGCCACATTTTAAAAAAATATCCCTGCTCTCCTGTACAGTGCATACAGTATCCCGCTTCCTGGTCATTTCCGTTTCAACGTGATGCGCGTAAAGACAAATTAAATATGTACAGTGCATGGGTCTTTATTAACGTGTATATAAACGACACACTCTAGCGAAGAGACGCACGCTGTAAAGACTGTAATGGGTTTGGCGTTCAAGCAAATAAGGAACGGACAGACCGAGAAAGAAAGGTAGAATCTCGTGTAAACGCGCGGGCTAACAGTCATTACCGGTGCGGTGTTAGTCAACGACTGTTGCATTGTGGGTGTAACGTGAAGCGGCACGCTGCAAAAGCAGCGTCGAAGGCACACAGCAGGGCGCGGGATCGTGGCTTGGACCCTCCTCACTTGGGCAGGCTGTCCCTGGCATCTTCCAGCTTGGAAAGAACCCACTGAGAACGACAGGAGCGCACGGGTTAGCGGCAAAGAAACGGTGAGCGCGGCCGAAAAACCCACCGTTAATGGGATACGCCGGCACTTTGTCCCGCGGTACGCGTTTATCTCTGGTGCACGCATGGTAGGTATCTTGTACATGCAGGCAAATGAGTCCTACTTAAATACAGACGAGTGTGGGCGAAGAAGAAAAGCCATTTATGAAGGCATTCATGACCCCATGAAAGTGGTCGCAACCGAATACCATTCATAGCGCTTTCACAAGGCTGTCAGCGGAGGTTAAAATACAGAATATACAGTAAATTATTACCATGTATGTGAGCCTGGACCACCAAAGCAGTCATAAGCAGCACTGGTGTAATTGTAGCTATATTTTATGGCTCAAAATTATATATTGTTCTTCTACGTGAAAAATCATTAGGGTATGAAGTAAAGGTGATTTTTCTATGAACGCGCTTTGTGAATTTCCTCTAGAAAAACTAATAGATAGATAAAAAGAACACATCCGCTTTCTGCTTGTTAAAAAAAGTGAAGATGCCAGTTTATAAACTAACTTCCGCTATTAGTTTACAGCAGCAAAAATGCGCGAGCGTACCTTTGCTAGTTCTGGGGTTTTGAAGTTGATGATCTTCCCAAACTCTTTGGCATGAAACACCGATTTAACTCGCTCCTGTGAAAACACCACCGATCAGATTTTCACCACAATAAAACTGATCGATGTTCAGAAGGCATTTCATGTGGATCAAACATGCAGGCCGTGATATTAATTATCAGAGGTTGATATGCCCTCGATCACCGCATTACAAAATAAAAGTCCTCTCAGAGGCGAACAAACTGTTAATGACCGAATAGTGCATGTATAACAGGACTATATATATATATATATATATATATATATATATATATATATATATATATATATATATATATATATATATATACATATACATATACATATATACACATATATATGTAAGTGCTAAACAAACATTTGCATATTTAGCATAACGTGAACTATAAGTGCAGTGACCAGCGTGATTTCGATTTAAGGTTCACAGGAAATCAGTCAAACTCTGTGTTACGTAAGACGACGTACCTTGGCTTCTATACGCAGTCTCCTGCCCTCCACGATCATGGGGGCTTTGGTGAACTCATCAAACAGATACTGCCACTCACACGTCAGCTGCCCGAACGTGCCCTTAGTCACAAAAAATATCCCCCTGAAAGAAGAAAACACGAGCTAAACCTTTCTATCAAATCAAGCGTATATATATTTGAATGTTTAACATACGGAGACGGAGGTACGTTTCAGGCCCTAGCTTTAAATGCTGTGTTTAGAGAGTCTCGTACGAGTTTTTACTGAAAACTCCTTGCAATCTTATTTCAGTTTGTGCATCGCGGCACAACGGGGGTACGCATGGTATTTTTGAGTTCAGTAATAGTTGCATTCGAAGCTAAAACAAAATTGAAAATCACCGATTCTGAACAGAGCTCAGGGCGTTCGTAAGCCGATTGGAAGAACGCAAGCGCATTAAACACAAAAGGTATGAAGCCGAGCAGCTGTGACGTGCTTAAAACCAAAACGCGCCCATGTAAAAAAAAAAAAAAGAGGGGTTTATATAATTCACCTACCTTTTAGTGATCATCAGGAAATCTGATTCGTTCACCTTAGCGTGAGCAAAGTATCTGTACTTGGCAAACCGTCCGTTTTCAATATTCTACAAACCAAATAGAGAAACGTTAATATTAAAAAAAGCACAATGCTATGATGAAATGTTTGCTGATCATGGCGCTCCTGAGATGAGATGGAGATGGAGAGAGTATAGCGCCGCTTAATTAAAACATTTACAATGACTTAATCGTCCCACTGGTCTTCTGCGTGCTTACGGTGCCTTTTTTATCTCTGCGGGTTATCTCAAGGGTTTTAGTTTTATTATAACGCCATTTATAGTTTGGCTTTTTTTAATTTAAAGAATAAACCAATCCAATGCAGAAATTACATTTGAGGTTTAACACTATAAAAAAAAGCAATAAAGGTTGTTTATGTTCATGCAAAAACAACGATATAAACATCAGGGGGTGTAAATCGAAATGAATAAAATCGCAATCACAATTTCAAAGGAACAATCGAACCGTTATGATTTTTGTCATAATCGTGCAGCTCTGAGTGAGTATGATGACTGATGAAAAGACACAACAAAACTTCACAATCACTTACTCTTACTTATAAGTCGCTCTAGTTTTAGGCACTTTTAGGTCACTTCTAGTTCAGACTGGTGTGTTTGAACGTGCTCCGGATGCAAGAATGCAAATTTCTAAAATTTCCCTAGTAAAAAGACTAGGGAAGAAAGGAATTCAATGCAAAATTTAAGCAAAGGTTTAGAAGTGACGCATTCTAAAGAGACGAGTCACGGCACACAGCCTGGCTCCTTCGCAAAGCCCGTCTTTAAATCGATGAAATGCATTGTGGGATTGATGGGTGTGGGATGGGTTAATGATGAAAAAAATGCACTTGGAGACAGACTTTATTCGGGATCAAGTGACAAGACGATGGGGCGGGACAACAAATCAGAACGAACGAAAGCAAACTCCATATTCACATTTAAAATGGACTGCTAGTGTATCAGCTAGACGCTGCCTGAATTACATTAACAAGTTACACAAAACAAACTAAACGTGTGCCGAGAGCCCCGAGAACAGCGGTCAAAAAGAGACATTCTCCTCATCGTCATCAGTGTCAGAGCTATTCATCTGAGAGAGGGCGGCTCTGCTCTGTGAACATGACAAGAGAGGAGATGAAGTCAGCGTGACGTTAGTGTGAACAGAAACACTACCCTCTACTACTACATCACACAGACACACGGCCTACTTTAAAAAAAAAATTCAGTTTTAAATGCGAAGTTGTTAAGTTTGAAGTTGCTGGTGTATATTCATAGCAGTGGCCAAAAATACACTGTAGGGATCAAAATGACAGATTTTTCTTTTTTGACAAAAATCATTAGGATATTAAATAAAGATCGTGTTCCATGCAGATATTTGGTACATTTCCTAAGATAAAGGAATTAAAACTCTTTTATTAATCATTCGCGTTGCTGATTTTGGACAACTTTAGAAGGTGATTTTCTCAGGATTTAGTTTTTTTTGCACCCTCAGATTCCAGATAGTTGTATCTAATATTGTCTTATCATAAACCATACATCAATGAAAATGATTTATTTAGCTTTCAGATGTTGTATAAATCTCAATTAAAAAAAAAAAAAAAAAAAAAAAAGACACTTGGGTTTTGTGGTCCAGGGTCACATATATCCCTAAGCTGTTCAGCAAGGTATTATTGAAAAACATCTCTGTCTGATGAGACCCATCGAAACCCTGGCCTGTGTTGGTCTGTTTGCCTCCTTGGTAAACCAGTTCACCAGAAAGACTGACTAACTTCACCATCTAGACACATTCTAAGACACAATCTAGACTAACATAAAACCAGCAGAAACCGGCCTGGACGAGCATGAAAGGTCATGTTGGTCAAAACTGGTTGTTTAATGACAATGACGGGTGTTTAAGAAAATGACCAAGGATTTTGTATCAAGAAACAACTGTAAGAAAATTACAAATCTTGTTTTTGTATATTTACGAGATATATAGATATATATATATCTGGGTAGCTGGCATGGATATATTAAAGCATTATTATTTAAAAATAAATAAATAACAATAATAATAAATATACGCACACATTTTGGATGCGATTAATCGTGATTAATCATTTGACAGCATAACTTAAACATTTGAACAGTAATGTATCTCTCAGTGCATATATATTAGATATATCACTTTCATTCAACAGTAATCTTATTTAATTAATTTATTATGTTTTAATTTGCGCTGTAGAAGACTGCCGTCACTGTTGAACATGTCAACTACCCATTTTCGTTTTCATTATGTTGTCCATTCTTATTACGTTTTTAAACGTGCCGCCACCATCTTGAACAGCAGGAGCGTGAGGTCAGGAAGTGAAGTGTCATGTGTCACCTGCAGCATCTGGCTGCCTATGCCCTCTCTCTCCTTATACGGCCGGATGACCCCGTCCTCGTGGATGAAACGCGGCGGGCGTAAACTATCCACGTCCTGAGACGTCTCCGCAGCTCTGCATTCAAACCAAACCAGAAGACACGTGACGATCACACACAAACAAAGAGCCATTCCTGAACACCGCACACAGATACTCAGACATGTTCACAGACCTTTTGATGCCTTGGAAGGTGCTGCTGGCCATGTCGATGATGCCCCCTGTTGGCCTGGTCAGAGCTCCGACCAAACCCTTGCCCACACCTTTAAAGAAACCCGCCGCTCCTTCCTTCTGAGCTCCTGCAGACACACACACACAGACACAGACACACACACACACACACACACACACACACACACACAGACACACACAGACACACACAGACACACACACACACACACACACACACACACACGAGATGCTGAGCACACAGGAAAGCTGGATTCTTGGCAGAGAAACACTTCCAAAAAACTGATATTCGTTACCTTTAATGGGTTTAGTCACGATGCCCGTGATGCCGCTCACAAACCCCTGCGTGACGAGAAGAGTTCGTTTTTACAGACAATAAACATTGACATTTATCAGATGTCAATCAATTACATGTTTACTAAATTAATTACATTAAAACATGATCCATTAAATTAACTGACCATTAATAATAATATTATTAAGACAATATTGTGGAAAAGCACTGAATAGACAAAGAAATTATTAAAAAAAATCTTGATGATGGAAGAACTTACATGTACTTTAAAGATGAAAAAAAAAAAAAAAAAAAAGCGGCTGATATATAAAGAAAATAAAGACATTCTTAGCTAAGCATGCTGACTGATATAGAAATCGTAACCTCATCTGTTTGGCTTCGCTAAGGTTGTTGTTGTTTGTTTCTTTCTTAACTGAGAATTTGTTCAAATCGATATAACATATACATATATATATACATACACATATATACATACACATATACATATACACATATACACACACACACACACAATATATATATATATATATATATATATATATATATATATATATATATATATATATATATATATATATATATTAACATATTATATATATATTATAACGGGAACCAAAACATCTTCAAAACATCTCAAATCAAGCAGGTCTGAAGCACCGTGAGGAAATGACTAATGAATACGTTTGTTAACTCACAGAGACGAGTCCCTTCCCTCCTCGCGTCAGGCCCTCTCTCAGTCCGCTGGGCTGCTTGTTCATGGCCTCTCGTCTCTTCTGCTGATACTCCTCATCCATGGTCATGGCGGCCACTCCTTTAGCCATGGCTCCCGTGATCCGAGACGCCGCTCCGGCCAGACCACCTGAGCGTGAACCAGAGGCGGACAAGGAGGACAAGACTGAACCTTTGATCGAAGAATTCATAACCGCATAGATCGCTCACGATATAAGTGCATTATTACATAAAGCAAAAACAGAGTACGCACCCACAGCTCCTCCAACCAGAGCCTTCACACCGAGAGCCATGCCCTCCACAAACTCCTCTGGACCCTGTATGGCACCCTGACAAAACAACATTCGGTCTTATTTTAGATCTTCATGATCATGCAATTTCTTATATAATATATATACACACACACACACACACATGCGTGCGTGTGTGTGTGTAGTTTAAAAATATATACTGTATGTATGCATTTTTATATATACGTTATAAACAGTGCAAAAACATTAATTAGGTAAACAAAAACTTTTATTTTGGAAGCGATTACATCGCGATCAATCATTTGAGAGCGGTACGCGTGTCTGTAACAAATGTAATTCCGAAAACTGCCATTTTAGAGCGCAACATATTCTTTTCCTTATCAAAAGAGTGGAGGTTTCACCTGATAAGGCTCATAAAAGAAAGCCTCGACGCCCTCAGACAGACCTCGGATCAGTCCGAACGGGTTCCCGAGGACATCTAAGCCCAAAACCAGAACATACATCTGCTTGATAGCCTGAAACAAACGACACGCAAGCACAGACAAATGAGTGCATGCGTTTAAAACGCACTGAAATCAGCAGTAGTCTGCGAGCGTTAAAGGTGAAAGGTCACCTGTTTGGAATAATGGCGGATGACCTCCCACTGCAGCTGCTGAGTCGTGCGAAACTGGTACGTCAGCTCGAAAAACGCAAGCCTGGAGAAAGACGTGAGCGGTAAAGTTTATTTCTAGGCAATAAATATACAATTCTGCATCACATAAGATACTTTATATGTACTGTATGCAGCGGCATGCTACTCATGTAATGTGGGCATACTCTACACAGTGTATAACTTAATACACACAATATCCACTGAACCTACTGCTGTCGCTAAAATGTGAAATACAGAATCAGACCACACTACACTCTGCTCTACCAACATTCATTTCTGAAAAGACAACTGGATATAATTTGATGTTAAAATTTGACAAGCCATTCATTATTACACTCTACGTATCGCATACGGTTTCATATACAAATTTATAATTGATAAGAAGCTCATTGTTATTATCACCAATAGTAAAAAAAAAAACCTGATACTTTTAGTTAATTGATTTAACTAAAATAAAGCCAAAATAAAATATATAAAATGCAAAACTGCCTAGGCAATTAAACGAAATTACTAAAAGCACTAAAATTGCTAGGTGGAAATAACTGTACAAGAAATGTTAAAAATTAAATAAAATAAAACTAAAAAGACAAAGTAATCCTAAATGTAAATAACAAATAAACTAAAACTCATTTAAAACTAAATAGTGGCATTTAAAAAAATAATAATAATAATAATAATAATCACAATGGCAAAAGCAATGACTAAAACTAAAAACAACTAATTCAAAATATAAAAAGTATAAAAATAGTAAATAAATAATACTTTCATTCATTATATACATAAGTCTTGTCTAATAATGAATCCTCATAAGCACTTCTAGCTCGTTTCGGTCTTTCCACTAGAGGGCAGTGTGGCAGCTATTGAAAGTGAAGAGTGTTTTGTTGACCGTCTAACCACGTGTGAAATCCAGAAAAACCCAAAGTGTGAAGTGAGGGTTGATCTGGGCAGACGAGTGAGAGTGAGTGCGGTGAAGTGTGCATGTACTTGAAGAGGACGTCCTGAGCGTCAGTGAGAGTCGCTCCAATGCTCTTCAGCAGGAGGTTGAGAGACTGAACGGGAATGATCTCGGTCTCTCGCTCTTTCTTATTCCCGTCTTCACCACCGGTGCTCAAAGAGAAACTCAAGTGAAGCTGCCCCACAAAAACACAGTCACACACCACACCGTACACTCCTTCAGTGTGCTAAGCTGGTCATGAATCTTAAATGTTTATTCTGTGTTCGCAGTGAACTTGGCAGGAGGATGCGGTAACTGACCTTGATGGGTGAGATGTGGAAGTACTCGTACAGGCTGATGGGTGACGTGTCCGTCGCTGAACTGTGATTCAACTCCGTCTTCAGATAATCAATGTCCTTCTCAAACAACTCCACCTACAGGACAACAACAGATCTTGGTTAAGATTATTTAAAATCACCCATGTACACACCCAGGCTGCAAAAATACTGTAATTTTTTTTATATTGTATATAATATTATACATAATATTATAATATTGCATATATATTTTTCTCATTCAAAATAATTGTTTTCTATTAGATTATGTTTTAAAATGTAATTTATTCCTGTGATCAAAGCTGAATTTTCTGCTTTAATAAGTGAATAAATGTATTAAAAATGTATAGTAAATTGTCCTCTCCTGGGACCGCCACCTTAACGAGGGTTTGAGTGCCTGAATGACCCTAGGAGCTGCGTTTATATGTTCCTGGTAGGGTCTCCCAAGGCAAACAGGTCCTAGGAGGAGCATGTCCCACCGGGAGGAGACCCCAGAGAAGGTCTAGGACACGCTGGAGGGACTATGTGTCTCGTCTGTTGTCTGGGTTGAAGGAAGTCTGAGCATCCCTGCTTAACCTGCTGCCCCCGCGAACCGGCCCCAGATAAAAACATTGATGGATAGATGGTTGTATACTAATGAAAAATTTTTCAGTGGCAGTGTAACCGCAAAGAGTGTGGATGAAGTAGAGCGAGAAGTCTATTTCAAATGTTTCACAGATGTCCATGTAGATCTTTACCTCCTGTTCAGACGTCACAGCACTGGCGTGCTCGGCAGTGAAGAGCTCGAGTATGGCATACAGGAACCCAAGATCTATCCTCAGGTCCATCTCCTGAATCAACACTTTAAAATACCTGCAGAGCAGAAATGAAGCATGCTTTGCTGTATCTTTGAGAGCAAGAGATGAAAGGAAATTGTATGAGGAGGAAACGTACTTAATGCGAAGAATGTCTGAATGTCCGGCTGCTCTAGTGATGATGCTGACATCGGCGAGAGGTTTGGGCTCTTCAATAAAAAAAATAAATAAACAAACAAACAATAAAATGTAATAAATAGCGCTGTCAAACGATTAACTGCATCCAATTTTTTAATTTTTTTTTATTATAATATATGTGTACTGTTTATTTGTGTATGAGTGTGTGTGTATATTTATATAAATACATTTAATATATAAACATAACATTTATTTTAATATATACATGCTTGAATTGTATGTATAAATACATTACAAATACAATTAATATACACAATATACACACACACACACACACACACACACACATATATATATACACATACATATATATATTACGCAAACAAATGTTTTTATATTAAATGTGCTTAAATCATGAATGCTTGAATCATTTGACAGCACTAATAAGAAACTTTACTGTACGCCAGACTGGTTAGACACAAACAAAATCAAAAGAATCTAAAATAAAAATACAATAAAATACAAATAAAATACAAACAAAACAAAGCACGAATAGGCCTCAAGGCTGTGGATGGACTGACCTGAGTCCATGCTGACTGATTTGGGAGGTTTGATGGGGTAGAACACAAACGGGAAGATGGCTCCGGGCAACTGATTTTGGATCTGAGGAGTAAAAACGGTGTAATTTTCATGTCCACTGACCATAACTGTACAAATCAACAATTCCTGAACTGTGCTGATCTAGGCTCTGTGTTTGCTCTGATCACATGGTTCTAACTCTCGGCTGCTTTATTGGGGGTGGAGCAGACCTGAATCCTGTTGATCTGGACTCTGTAGGTTTTCTGGCGGGCGGAGACACTGTACTCCACCTTCAGTGCCGGCAGGAAGTTCCTCCTGAGCGGAGCGTCAAAGGGCTGCATTATCCTCATGTCCAGCCCATTAGCAGCAAACAACACCTGATGAACATTCAGTACAGCCAGAGATGCATTAAAACAGACATGACCTCCTCTGAATAACTTTAATAATTTTTTTTTTTTTTTTTTTTACAAGGAATCAATAAAAATTAAAAATCATGTTATTTTTATTTTTTTACAAATGTGACTGAAATCTAAATGCTAATGCTAAGTTGTGTTTCCATCACTTATTGGCCACAGACAAGAATTAATGTATGTCAAATAGATTCAATCATACACCGTGGTTATTTGCATGTAGAAGCCTTAAAGGTACAGTAGCAATAACACTCGCAACAACTCATTTAAAATAAGGCACCTTGCCTTGACCTTGTTTCTGTGAGCACTAACCTGGTAGTCGTTCTCTAGGTCAATAATGGTGCTGTCCACTGGTCCGCTCTCCATATAATCTCTGTAGCGCTGCTCCAACATCATCGCCTCTTTAACACTCAAAACCTTCCATCGGCTGCGCTTCTTGGGCTTGGTTTCCCACACCACATCAGAGCTGACCAGCACAAACAAATTCAATTCAGTTGATGTACATCAATATGCAAATTAGGAATTTTATTTGCAAAAACAGAAAAAAAGAACTTTTTTTTAAGTGCCCTTATTATGAATTTTTGAAAATGACCTTTCTTGCATTGTGTAACACAGTTAATGAAAACAAAACTAAGCGTGCACGTGTATGAAGTTATTGTCTCTCAAAAGAAAGAGTTGACTGAGCTGAAAAGAGTCATTTTTAAATCTAGTCCCAAGCTTTTTCATCAAAATGAAACATTAGCATATTTCCTGTCCACTTGTTGGTCTTTTCACTTTTCACAAAATGCAAATTCATAAAAGTGCCACTTTTGGAGCGGTTAAAATGTCTGTTTCCAAAAACTACTGTGCAGCACTGTGCCAAAAACTAAAGACATGTCACTTGTATAATTGTGAATGGTGAAAAAAGCAACTTAAAATGTAAAATGGCTGATCGATCACAAGAAGCCCCGCCTTCTAAATAAAATAGCCAATCGCTGATCTGTGAAGTCAACGCATCAGTCTTTAGAGGTTCTGGTTGCTATAGAATCAGTCAGCTTTCTAAAAGAAGCGTCTAGGACTGTTCATGCGCACTGGCTGATCTTGTCTGAGAAATAAGCTATATTTCAGCAAAAGAAACAACAATTATTGCAGTTGTTGTCAGATTTCATTGGCAATTTTCAGTTATCGTTCTTGTCGTGAAAGGTGCCGCCACGACCCGGAGCAGTACCTGGTGATGCCAATGAAGGCCACTTCCTGGCTGCTGGTGTTGTTGACCAGTGAAACGCCCATGTTCTGTAACGAGATGCAGGTTTCTTGTTCAGCCAGCTCCATTTTCTCGTTATCGCGGATCTTCTTGAAGACACGCGGCTCTGTGGTGAAAAGCACCACGCGCTGGAGGCCTTCGTAAAATGAGACGACAAACAATTTTCCCTCCTTGTTCACATCCAACAACTGGTCCTACAGAACAAATGAAAACAGGGAGATGAAGTTTCACATCTCGAAATGAATGCAATTTATCACAATTACACGTGTTATTAATCATCAGATTCTTTAAATCGCTAACCTCTTCACTCTTAAGCTCTCCTTTGTATTTGCCCCATTTCCAGCTGAGTATTCTTGAGCCGGTGGGCTCGGCCCACGTGTAGTACACCGCCTGACCCGGAGCCAGCTCGTCCATTTCTGCCTGAGAGCTGCTAGAATAAAACCATCGGACTTAATGCAAAATACATAACATCATCACAAAACATCCAACAACTGCAACAAACTTCAACTAATTCTGTACAACGCAATAAAAAATTTTTTTACTAACTTTCCCCAAGGTCAGTAATTTAAATTGTTGCAAAAAAATTGCTTTTTTTAAACTTTCCATTTATCAAATAATCCTAAATAGCGTGTATTATGGTTTCAACAAAAATATTAAACAGAACATAAATGTTTCATAAGCAGCAAATCAGCATATTATGATTTCTAAACGATTGTGCGATGCTGGAAAGTCAGCTTGAATTAAATCACAATTTAAAATATAAAAAAATTATACAAAACAGTTTAAAATGTAATAATAATAATAATAATAATAATAATAATAATAATAATAATAATAATAAACAAATATGACAGCATTTTTTAAATAATTGTCAAATAAATGCAGCTTTGGTGAGCCTTCTAATGAGATTTTTTTGCAACAGAGATTGTTGAAGTTTGTTTAGACTATATAAAAAGTGACACACTTCCACAAGTTTCACTTTCTCATTTGAGAGATGAAGTTGAAATTGTGACGTCAGTGCAGCCGCAGCAGGCAGGTGCTTATAGATACAACACAGCTTACAGAAACCACAGAAATCATAGGCCCATAGTACAAAAATAATATACACTTGATATACGACACTGGCAGTTAACTTCCCTATAAAAGCAGCTAAAGTCACAATAACCAAGTGGCCAATGAGAAAAAGAGAAGACAATTCATGCTCTGTATTTCCTCAGTTCTACTGAGACACAAGTGAACATTTCATTTGTTAGAAAGTGGAAACGAAAGCAGCTGTAAGCACAGAATCAAAAAGCATGTAGGTTAATTTCTGTTGTTTAGTCCAAAGATTCTGTTGTAAAATCACCATCGAGGAGAGAAAGATTCGCTTCAGACTGCAACCTCACGCTGTGGAAGAAAAACGAGTTAAAGCCTCATTGTCTCATAACTGCACTCGTGTTTTCCCCAAAAGTATTTTGGAAGGGGTCGAGCAGCTCCCTTCACCAAATCCCATGTTAGCTTGCAAGGAAAAGAAAGCGATACTGTTTCATGCGTCTCAACCGCCATCGCTTTGTGTGTAAAAATGTGTACCAGAGAGATTCAGTCTCTTCACATAGCGATAGAGAGAGATCCACTCTCTCGTCCTGAAGCCAAGTCGAAGCTTTCCGCTTATTGGTGCTACAAAGAAAGAAAGATACGACAAAAATGCAACAAAATAAAATATGAAACACTCCTGCAACACAGATACATAGCAGTAAGCAAAAATAAAAAGCACACTGCAAAACAGACAATTAAAGCATTTAAAAATGAATACACGGTGGAAACATTCAGCGGAGGCTAAAAGAGCAAAGATTCATTTCATTTCATTACAAAAAAAATAAAAGCAGCAAATAATTAAATGTGTACTTATTTGCCAATTTCTAAAGTGATTTATTTACAGTTACATTTATATGACTTGAAACATGCAAAACTGAACACTTTGTTTTATTTTTATTAGCAGCATCCCTAATATTAAAAAAAAAAACACATTATGCCAAAAATACACATTAAAATAAAAATAACATTGTGTGAGATTTAATATTTAATGATATGTTATGTTCACATTTTAGAGAACTTTTTGGGTGATCAGAAAGAAAAGTGTAAGTGTAAATTGTAGTTTGTGTTGCACCTTTTTTTTTTGTAATTATAAAACACACACACACACACACACACACACACACCCACACCCGATTCTTCCAAGACTATGACAAACCATTTAATCTGAACCCCATATTTCTAGCAAACTACAATCCATCCCTATTTCCATACATCTAATCTAATTCAGAATAAGACCTAAATCCTTGCAAGGAAAGACCCCCAGACTGTCCTCCTTACTGCTGTGTCTCACTGTGTCTCCAAGCTCTTATACTGTGACCTGGCGCTCGTCATCCTCACCTCTGGTGGAACTGCAGCGTCTCGTCTTTAGTGTGGTTGATGAGGAGGAACGGAGCGGCCCCATCGTGGTAGTCAGAGAACCGGATCACGGCAGAATGCTCAGTCAGATTCACATCCACAATAATACCCCCCAACTACAACCAAGAGGAAACAAGAAACAAATAAAATCGAAGGACAGCGTGCTCTGGTGTCTCTAAAGCCTGTGTAAGGAAACGCTAGCTCACGGTTTTGTCCAGATGCAGCAGGAGGCAGTTCTCTGGATGGTGGAAGTAAAAAGCCCGTGGCGATGACTGACAGCCCTCCACTTTGACTCGGAGTTTCTTTGAATCTTTTTCTGGCCAGAATGGAACAGCAGCCTAAGAAGCAGACGGATAAACCTCAACACTCAGAGAAGGAACGTTCCTCCTGGTGCAGTCGGTTGTATTCCTGACCTGTCCGGGTCGGGCCTCTGTCCACTGATCCAGACCTTCCTCACAGACTCGGATGACGTGTTTGGTTCTGTTCACCAGCATGTAGAAGGGCAGGAACGTCACCAGCCGGGTCAAACTGAAGCTGGTCGCATCAATCTTCACTCCGACCTGACAGCAAACCGAACATTACTCAGCAAATAGTCAATTCAAGCCAATGCGGCATTTAAAACCCGATTTTGTAATCGGACATATTTGTGAGTTAACTAAGTATGCTGAATAGCAAAAAAAAAAAAAAAAAAGATGGGATATATATATATTTATTCTATATTTATATTTATTCTGATGTAATTGTTTGACAGCACTAACTAGTATTTAGTATTATAGTTTTAATTAATACATGTCATTTTTCATTTTATTTTTAACTTTTCAGTTTTCATTTTATTCTTAGTTCATGTTTTAGTAATTTTAATCATCTTTTAAACATTTTAATGTTATTACTTAATATAATGTAAGTGTTAGATGTATATATTAAATATTTACATATAAACCTTAAAGAAAACATTAAAATATTTATTTTAGCTTAATTTTGGTTAAACAATATCAAAATGTAAAAATAAAAAAAAAAAAAAACAAATGGCTCTTGACATGGATTTCATTCTTATCTCAAAATGAATGTATATTCTCTCTATATACACTCTCAAGTATTAATAAAATGAGTTTTGATTTCCCTGACTTGATGTATTAAAATCTGTAATGAAAGAGCGGTCACCATGTAATCCTTCTGTCTCCCTTTGCACTTGACGTCACCGTAGCTCCCGACAGTGTCGATGGAGAAATCATCCGATAATTCACTTTCTGAAATCATCAAGCGGATCTGTAAACAACAGAAGTCAGACACTTGATCAGTTACACCAGCTGAACGTCTAATACCCGCTTGACGACGTTCTTCCAAACCTTGTTGTTCTGCAGAAAGTTGCGCGGCTTGAAAGAGAAGAGCAGGGGCATGTCGTAGTCCTTTGCGTGTTTGCGGTGAAGGTCATCCGCCTTGTACTGTAACAGTCTGCCCGTCTTATTGACCATCCAGTACGGGGAGTGGACGGCCACCACCACCTGACCCTCCTCCTTCTTCACGTGGACAGCGATGTCCAGCTCGGGCCTGGCCTCCGTCTCCTCGTCCGCTCCCAGCGAGCGGAACTTGATGAAGCTGATCTCGTCACATTCGCTGCACAGACTGTACTTGGACTCCCAGTCCTGCTGCAGGTATCCCAGCAGCCTCAGCTCCAGCGTGGAGAAGTCCATGATCGCCGTGTGGATCTGGGAGGAGTGACCCGCTTTCAGCTCAGAAGGAGGAAAATCGCCATTGCCCTGTAAACAAAACGGTTTTGTAAAACAAGGAACTATAAAATTTAGATAGAAGTTTCAATCTGTTCTATAGAAATTCCAAGCAGACTTTGGCTCATAATATCTAACAGAAGCTGATTCATGATTAAGACAGCTGTCAAGTGTACAAATAACAGGATAGTCTAAAGGCAAACATAATAGTTAATTTCATTATTTTAGTGTGACCATGTTTATGGATTTTTATAGCTTATAGTTTTATAGTGAATTAAATGATGAAAACAACTAAATCATTAAAAAAAATTACTTGTTAAACAAGCGTTAAAGTGATCAGGTTATTATAATTATTTGGGGTGCGCTTGTATTTATAATCACTCATAAGATTATACTTCGATTATGGCTAATAACAAACAATAAATCTCCATTATACAATTTTAAAATATCAAAACTTATTAGAAAAATAAAAAATAATCAGTTAAATGATCATTAAAATAATTAATTCATCTGTGCTGATCAGCAGATATTTATATTTGTCTTATTTATTACATTTAAATATATTAAAATTAGGAAATGAGCCTGCACAGTTAAATTATCTAACATCAGTAGATTTGTAGCCAAAATTAACAGATAAATTTAATCTCTCTAATATAGTAGACAACCAATACCGTGGCTATCTCTCTTAACTGTAGTATAACTGCCCCGAGTGAAAACACACATACATGACTCGGTGTGGTGTCTTGTACCTTTATCTTGAAGGTGATGGGGTACGGCAGGAGGTTGCGGAGGAGAACGGTGGGCCACAGGTGCAGAATGATGGGCTTGTCAAACTCCTCCTCGGTGCTGTGTGACATCAAAGCGTCTGGAACTGGAACCATGTTGACCTTCAGCATCTGGGCGCTGTCTCCGTGGTGATGGCAGGTCTTCTCCAGACGCTCTCCGGGCTTCTGAATCACCTCAGTGTAAGTGAACTCCTCAGAGCGCTCGTACTGCTCCTCGCCTTCGGTTACAGGCTGCAGGCTCAGCTCAGCTCTGTAGAACAATTGGAAACGGCAAAATATACATTTAAGTGACATGTGCATGTTGAAAGAATGAATTAGGCTCAATGTAAATTAGAACAGGATTAATATTTTAGCTTTTCATCCCTTCTTTCTCTGTGCTGTAACTGACCTGTAGGAGCCCAGAGGCACACAGAACTCCTCTGTAGGCAAAGAGATGCCCAGACACTCAGATCCCTCAAAAACACGGAACGCCACCGAAAAGTGATTGATAATCTAGAAAATCAATAGAAAACAATAACAACTGAACGGTCAACTATACGATGAAACTCCCATTTATTAAATACTAAATACCATTAAAAACAGCATAAACATGTGTGTAGGCTTAATGAGGAGTCTTGTGTGTTTGTAGGTTTTAAATATATCCACCTGGAAAGGAGAGCGAATCTTGACATATTTGCTTCCCTCGACGGTGTAAATCTGACAGACAAAGAAGCGCGTGACGCCCGAGTCACGGTGCATGACGCTGTACATGTCCCGTCCGGTTTTGATTAGTGGGATCACACTTGCAGTAGTGTGGCCAACCGGCGCTGGAAGAGAGGAAAAAATAAATAAATGGATTTTGCCGAATGCAACTATAAAATGAATCCAACGCGCAGGTTTAAATTTAATTAAATGTAATCTGGCACATGTTTGTGTACCTTTAGACTGTATATATTTAATTTACTGAAGAAGATTGAATATTGAATATATTGAAAAAGACTTGTTATTGGCATCTACAGTTCAATGAAAAACCTTTACGTCAATGGACATTTAGCATTCTACAAAATGTTCTTTAATGTGAACAAAGTTCTTCAAAACAATGTTTCTTTCAAGATCTGTTCGCCCAAAAAGGTTCTTTGGGAATCCAATAATAGTTCTATTGCATTACTGTAAAAATATCCTTTTGGAAACATTATTTTCAGGAATTTTGTGAGATATATATATATAGCGGTCATGCATAAAGGGTTATGACTGAGTCTTACTGGGCTGTATGTAGTTCTTGGCACTGAGGCTGGTCATGGCTGAGAACTGGTCACTGGACTCAGCGGTCAGGGTGTAGTCCATATTCAGGCTCTCTCCATCCTCGAGCTCCACCACACGATTTTTGGACTCCTTACCGATGGGTCTAAACACTTCGCTGTGCAACACTGACAACGGCAAACCCAAGCGGTTTTTGACCACAATTGGAGCCTGGTCTGTTTGAAAGCACTCAGCGGTCTGCTTTGTGGCCTCTGCAAATGCCTGCAAAGCAAACAGAAAGAACCAGTCATCTGAAAGATCCCTCAGAGAAAGCCAGCCCTTTTCATCCATCTCGATCTCTTACCGTCCCTAGGTTGCTGAGCATGTTTAGGCCACACTTGGAGAGGGTGACGTTAAGCTGGTCTTTACTTGTGAAGCTGATGACCGTTTTATAATCAGGCACACTGCCGTCCACCTCATCAGACACTCCAGAATATGATACTGGCTTCTTCTTCATCTGTAGACATAACATTATTTGTTTTTTGACCTCATGAAAAGTTATGTCAGTAACAGGTTAGGCATGAAACGAAGGGTAACCTTCATTGCTAGAGTCCATGGTCTGAAGCCGTCTTTTTCCTCATCGTCCAGTGGCTCCAACAGTGGTTCCCATAAACCCATCATCTCATTATAATAATTCACCTACAGGAAACAAGCAACTGGTTACAGTATACAAAAAAACTAGAATATCGCAAGCCATTTCAAGTTGACTTCAACATGAAACATTAGCATATTGTGTGCCCACTTCTTGTCTTTTTGTGCCTGTCTGAACAAAAAAGCAAATTCATTCTTCGCCACAAGGTGCCACTTTAAAAACATCTGTTTCCCTGGTAACGGCTGTACACAAAGCAGCTCACAAAGGTTGCTTTATCAGGCATCATAAGCATGATGAATTAGTGATTAGTGTCACGCAAAGGAGGGGTTTGGAAAAATTCATTGTTGAATGAATCATTTGGGAGTCGTTGAGCAAGTAAGGTAAAAATAAAAAAAAATAAAATGCATATTGACATTGCACGCATGTTATTAGCGACTCAAAAAAAAAACAAAACATGAAATTTTCATAACCCATAAAAGGGGTACTTTAAAACTCCTCTAGAAGCTAAGTAAAACTGTGTGTCATAACTTTTAACAGACAAAAATATATGGAATTAAATTAAATTAAATTATTTTGATTAATTGTAACAAGCTACGCAATATGACGTTCAGTTTCACAGTTTAGAAAGATGCTTCTGGGGGAGGTGGAGGGCTTCAAAAGAAACTCAAATAGACACAGCAGGACAAGTTTACAGTAAAAACTAAGCTAGATTATTTAAATGCTCAACAAGCAATCTCTTTATTTGCCAATGAGCTTGTGCAATGTAATAAATGATGTGATTGCCAGCATATTGCATGTATAGGGGCTATTAGCCTGTGCTGTCTAGAGTTTTGTGACTGAATTGGATACATGCACAATGTATGGCAATATCCTCTGACCTCCAGGTCCAGGTGACAATGCAGGTTGATGAGAGTACTCCAGTTTTTCACGTCTCCCTGGAACGAGGCTTTGGCCAGCAGCATGGGCACAGTGCGATGGCCCACCCCGGCCTCCAGCGTCAGGCAAATTGAGTGGATGTTCATTTTGAGAGACTCTCCATGAGGAATGAGTGGAATGACAGACTGGGTGACTTTCTCTTCTTCCTCCTCCAGGAACCAGAGCTTTAGGTCTCTCAGGTTGCGACGTTCCCATAGATCCTGTGGCACAGGACTCTCCAGCTCCTCAGGCGTCTCGGCTGCAGGGCTCAATGCTGACTGGATGGTGATAACCGTGTTTATAATGATAGGAGACACCTTTGGGAACAGGAAAAAAAAAAAAATTAAAAAAAAAAAAAAAAAAAAAAGCATCTTCCAAGCATAAATTAGATATTTTTCATAAAAATAAGAAAGCTTAGCATTGTTTATGTTCATCAGACAAGTGCGCACATGATGAAATCCAATAATGCTAATTAATGTTAATTATGTTCAAGGGTACTCTGCAAATTGGAACTTGTCAGTAACTCTGGTAGAAGAATTGTTGAATAAATTATGTTATTATTATTTTATTTGCACACAGAAAGCAAACTCGTAGCTTCGTCAAATTACAATTGAACCCGGTTGATCGTGGTAATATCCGTGATATCTATGAAGGGTCAGAGGGCTCTCAGATTCAATCAAAAATACAATGCCTGTCCAAAAAAAGTCACCACCTGGATTTAACCAAGCAAACAGGTGATCTGAGATTGCTTCAGTTAGTCAGGTCCAAAGAATAAAGTCAGCCGACTACCTGAATAAACTGAATGACCACATGACATTCTGTTATGGCATTTTCAAGTCGACAATGCCAGGATTCAATGGTGTGGTTCAGGGAGGATGAGACAAGCCCTTTGAGAATATATGTGATGTGAGATAAAACTTTGCACAGTGGTCAGACTCTCCCATCATCAAATCGCATCATATTGGCATGGTTTTATGGATTTTGAACAACATGAAGGCGAGTAATTAATGACAGAATTTTGACTAAGATTTCAAACTATGAAATAATGACAGTTTCACATGTTCAGCCTCACCTTGAGCGTGAGGGAGCTGATGGACAGCTCGATGGTCTGAGGCTGGGAAGGTGACTGGCTGCTCTGGAAGAACACCTGACAGGGTTGGAGCACCGTCGTCACGTTGTGCTCCCGCTTCTCTCGCAGGAGGGGACATGCCACCACCTTCAGGTCCGAAATGGCAGCAGTCATCGACTGACCGCTGGGCTCGTTCTTCATCACCAGCTCACACTGAGTGGTCATAACCAGAGCCGGAGCTTCAGCGCGTGTGAGGTCGGCCACAAAAACGATCTCCGGATTCTTCACCACGATGTTCATCTCACTTTTGGCTACCACTGGCACAGCAGGAACCGCTAGCAAAAGAAAGACCCAACTGATTCAACACTGATAGACTTTTCTATCAATCGAATTAGAAAACGTTGCTTTTATCAAGTGTTGTTAATAAAGAATGCATCAAGCTAGAACATGTTTTTTCTTTCGTTCAGTTGAAATATTCAGACAACAAAATGATCAAAACTTTACAAAAATTACATTTTGATGCTTATCTCCCCCCCAGCTCAATGCATCGTCACGAGATGCATTTGGATCTGTCTACGCTTATTTTTTTCTCTCTCAAAGATTGTGTGCCCATTTACTTGTATTATATGACTGACAGACTGTAATGGTTTGAGTTAAATATCTTTGTTTGTGTTCTACTGAAGAAACAAAGTCAGCTATATGCTGGATGCCCTGGGGGCAAGTAGATAAACATCAAATTAAAATGTTTGGGTGAACTATGCCTTTAAGTGTAATATCGCTATCTTAAAGAAGAGCGTTTTTTATCAAGGTGGTACTGAAGTGCAGTCACTAACCAGGGTCTTTAGATGAACTGGTGGGTTTGTTATTTTTAGGGGGACCAGAGAAGCCATCTGCCATAGCTTTAAGAAAGATATCAGCCACGGTGAGCAGGAACTCCATACTGGCGCACAGATAAATGTCCTGAACCAGGGTGTCCAGCACGGTGCCGTCCCGGCCTTGTCGGTAACTCACGTCTACCATCACATTACCTTCTCTGCCCTGACGCATCGCCATCATCCTAGAGCAGAAATCAATCAGGGAATACAGTTAGCGAGATTGATTTAGCGACTGAAAGAACAACTTTATTTAACATAAGGCTGCAACTAACAATTTTTAAAAATCGATTAAATCAATTAAACAGCTGGTTCTTTCTTTGATTAATTTTAATGATTACGCAAGCATATATTTTGTGCAAAAAAAGGTTTAAAATATAAATGTCACAATGAGTGAAATGATTGATGATGATTTTTTTTAGTTTATAGATTAGTTGTTAATGCAATGTATTGTAGAAGAAAATTACTCTAATGTAAATTGTACAGGGCAGGAAGGACATTTTTACACATAAAATTTAACACAAACTGATCTGTGTGAGTTTTACCTGGATGTGATCATTTTCACCCTCTGCCTCTTGTCATCCAGCAGACAGTTTGTAAGTTTGAGGGAGGCTTTCATGGAGCTGTCAGAGAACATGTGCACAGCGGTGGAGATGGTGCCCAACGTGAACTCTGCCAACTTTAAACTCTCATCACGGGAGTCTAATAACTGGATCTGTACAAACATACAAACAGTACAATCATATTTAAACCTGGTTTCACATGTATTTGTTACGCTCTCATCTACAATGAACCGAGTATGTTTTGTCACCTCGTTGTTTGGGCTGTACAGGACCACTGTCATGGAGTCAAACTTGAAGTCCAGTTTCAGAGTGTTCTTTAGTTTGCCTGTTTTCTGGCCCTCCACCACTGCTGAGGTCACAACAGTGTTCCCTACAACACAATAAAAAAATATATATACTGTTATGCCAAAAAAAAAAAAAAAAAAAAAACACGTTATGATTATGAATTTTTTAAGACATCCAAATCCCAAATTAGGAAATTAGTTTATATTAATAAAGACATGAGTAATTTTGTGCTAAATATTATAAAAAAAGCTTTAAATTAAAATGATTTAAAATCATTAACAATTACTGTATATATTTCAGAGAGTGATGCTATCTTTGTAAATCAAAAGGCAAAATAAAAAAACTTTACATTATAAAGATTTTTTTAATGTACACACACACACACACACACATACATATATATTTACATACACTAAGATAGATAGATAGATAGATAGATGCACACAAAGACACATATCTCATGATAATGAGCAAACAACGTTTTGAAGGCAAAGTCATTAAATTGAATTATTAAATTATGCTATGCTTGAAAGCATGCTTAATGCATTAATAATAAATAAAAGTTAACAAACTATTTGTGTGCAGTTTATACCTCCAGAACTCTGAGAGTCCTTGGTAGAAATCGTGTCTCCTTTGTCAGAGCTGGATGGAGCTGGAGGAGCCTCAGAAGTCTCAGACAGATTCTCACTTAGAGTCTTCAGCACTATAGTTAGATCCTCCTGACTCAAGATAAGCTGCAAAAAAACCGCACATTAATGTTAGCTGCAATATCATACCTACAAGCTAAAGACATAGAAACGAACACAAATATGCACTTACACTCATGGGTTTGAGGTGTGCATTGATCTGGATGTCAGGTATGCTGTGATACCAGGTGGCAGAAAGATTTCGTTTGATTGACAGGTCCATGTTGACTGGTTTAAGTAACTGAATCTCACTCTTAAACTGTCCATCTGTGTATGTGGTCCTGGCAAAATAAAGAAATATCATAAACCTCATTTATCAAACCACTGAAATATAATTTTAAATCACTGAAAAATTTACATGAATTAATTTGTGGATCACTTCAAACAAGTAAATTGATCTGAAAACGCTGAACTAACCTGTACATTTTAAGATCACTCAGTCCCACAACCATGATGTCTATGACAGGCGGGATCTTGGTGTGTGTTGGAGAGGAGACGATTTCAAAGTGGTTCTTTACAGTCACTAAACCCAGATCTGCCACAATGACGTTGTGGGAAACGGAGGACTGTGGGAGGAAGACGACTGGAGCTTTGATGTCTACATCCAGGGAGATACGTGTGCTTCTCTCGGCCAGCTCCAAAACTCCCGTGGCTGCTTTCTCTGCTGCCTGGGCTGTCACCTCTGCCAATGCATTTTTAGCTTCCTGGAAATTATTAATAAATGCCTGAGGAGCAAAAAATAAAGAGAGATCAGTAAATCAACAGACAAATATAAGCTAAAATAAACGCAAAGGCTAATAAAACTCAAAAAGGAAGTCACATGATCGTCCAATTAATTACAGAGCAAACAATACACACTGAAAAAGAGGTGAAATTAAATATTTAACAAATAAAAACCCCTACACAGCAATTTGTTTCATTAAGAAACTGTAGACGACCCCCAAGGTTCGGTTCTAGGCCCTCTCCTCTTTTTAAAAACATATAGTATTTGTAGGTGCAACAAAAAAAATTACAATAACTATTATTGCTATTTTTTGTTCTTTTTATAGGAAAAAGGGTAGATGCAGTGGTAACTGTGAAATGAACACTTACCAGGATTGAGCACACAAACTTGTTGAGGAAAATGACCTGGATGCAGCCCACAGTCAGAGTTACACTGGTGTCCACAATGTGCATGTCTGTGTAGGCGTCGCCCTCCGTTGCATCCACGTGGTTCACCATGCGGAAATCAAAGACCTCCTTATCCGCAATCGACACTGCCTACATACGGTCATCATCCCATCATTAGTCTTAATCAATTCCTTCACACATTCTCACCTTTTAAATGCATGATACAAAACTAAACACATTTAAAAAAGTACGTTTTTAGCCCAGTAAGTTGGTACTAATGTTGCAGCATTTTTTACATGAACATAAGTTTTTTAATCATTGTCAAAAAAACAAACAGTTTTTATAGAATTGTATAATCGAATCAAATATGAAATAGGTGGTTGTTTGTTTCGATCTATTCTATTCTAACACTATAAAACACTTCAAGCAGAATAACATAAAAATGTTTGATTTATGATCTATGATTTATTAATCCTTGAAAAGTACAGCACTTTCTACCTTTTTATATAGTGCCTCTTTGTCACAATCCAGAATGACAATGTTCTTCAGGTTAGCCAGAATCTCTACAGACTTCTTCTTCATTTGAACTTCAGAAACCAACCCTGGCATAAAAGAGAACACGCAGTGCTGTAACGTATCCTAACTTTACTGTATTCATGTACATTTACAGAAACGTGCCTTACCCTCTATGCTGATCTCAGAGATCCTGGCCTTCTCTCCTCTTATGAAGACCTTCAGACAGCTGAGGTCTGCTCGGATGTGCAGATTCACCACATCCTCAAACTTTGATTTCTTAGACGCTGAAAAACAACAGTTATAAGAGACGCAAATTATACCATGATAAATCAAACGATAAGCCGCACAAAATTCTTACAAGATTTCTTGGCAACAGCAGAATCCTCTATTTTTGCCTCCTCCTCTTCCTCCTCTTCCTCCTTGGGTAGGACGGGCTGCTCCTCCTGTGCCTCTTTCTTCAGTTGCGGGAGGAGGTTATTCAGGAAATTAATGGAGTTGAGGAGTGCCTCCGTGTGCAGATGGACATCCAGCGAGGAGAAATTCACCTGGTGCAGAGAAGCGCATTTTAACAATAGCGTCAATCTTTTGCGACTTTCAGGGTGCGGTTTAAGCTCTGTGATGTGTTTGGAGGAATTCTGAGCTCTGATTTGTGAAGAAGCTTACCTTGATTAGTTGCTCTGTATTTTTATACATCGTTTTAAAATCGGGTGCATTTTTGTCCGCCTGAAAAAGAATAAAGTATGATTAGAATTGTATAGAATTACGTTGATATTGCGTTTTTATAGTATTTTTTTTGTTTCGTTTTTGAATGATTATAATAGTATAATACGCCTATATAGTTTTGTTTTAATGTTAGCTAAATGAAAATAAGAAATGTTGCCTTGGCAACTAGATGAAATAAAATATTTTTACATTTTTGAATGTTTAAATTTGACTTAATTAAATGTTTACTTTAAGCAATGAGATAATAAATTATAGAATGAATAGATATTAATGCTTTCCAGATCTGTGCTGTCAAAGCTTGACTGAGAGCAGAACTATACAGAAGATGAGTCATCATCATGAGTCACAAAATTAGCTCTAATTTTGTGTTAATGTTTGGCTTATTAAAGCTAAAATTATAAAATGGCCTTCGCAAAGGCGGTCTCCCACTAGGCTTTTAACACCCACCAGCTGAGACCCAGCCAAAACCAAGAAAGCTCTGCCAGAGAGATCTGCTTGGATGCTTCACAACATACAGAATCATGAAACATATTCATGAAGCACTTATACATAGAAGGAGAACGCCTAATTTACCTTGACATACTCCAAAGTAAGCAGATCTTCCTCAGTATTATCCAGAGTGGTGATCAGGTGAACTTTCTTGTCCTCAGAATCTTCACGAAATACACAAACAGAAACCGTTTAACAGTATCCGTAATATCCTAATATAATCTGCCTCGAGACATTTTTTTATTATTATTATTATCATCAGTATTAAACATTGTTGTGCTCTGCTTCGTATTCTGTGGAAACCAAGATACTTCTTTTTCGGGACCCTTCATGAATAAAAAGTTCGAAACAACAGATTCGAAATTGAAATCTTTTGCAACATAGTAATTGTCTTTACTGTCTTTTGATGAATTTAATGCATCCTTGCACTTACCCAAGTACTCTGAACACTCAAGGCAGATCTCTCGCAGGAAGGTGTACGACGACATATCGAAGGTACGAAGCTTGAGCTCTGTCCCTAATCCGTCGATGAACAGGTGCAGCACGCTCACTTCCTGTCTGCCTGACAAACGACACAGCTGAACGGATAGCTAGAGGAGAACAAGGGACAGAAAAACGTCACTTCAACTAAAGAAGCCTTGAAAGGTTAAGATAAAATAACCCCTACAGTATATACACCTTACTTATAAAAAGAAAAGCGTAGGTTGAAACTCTAAATATAAAAAGAATAGTTCAAATACAATAAACAAGGGCGTAATCAGACCTTGTTGATCTCGAATCTCAAGAGGAACTCGGTCATGTTCTTCTTGGGGTCTTTGAGCACCATGGACTGGCGCTTATCAGAACCCTGCAGAGAGTCGGACGAGGCCTCGAAGAACGGCAGATCCTCGATCGGTGAACTAGGGGCATCGAAGAACAGCTCCTCCTCTGAACAAATCAAAGGAACGATACTTGATTTATACAGTAGACCTTTATATTTTATCACTCGTACTGCTTGAAGATGCGTCTGACCTGAGCCATATATGATGGATGCGCGCAGGTCATCTATGGCTGGTCTTCGAGGGGTGAGCTGAGGTGTTGTTCCTCGTTTAGAGGCCTAACGGAAAAAAAAAAAAAAAAAAAATCACAGTGGCAAGAAAAAAACGCAAGCAAAACAGAAATATGTTCAAATAAATCAGATCTAAATATAGTCTAATTGCTTGTGAATTCATTTGGGACATTTTATTGATAAACGATCAAATAAGTAAAAGGAAATATTTATTATACATATTTATTTATATATAATTTAATTATATTATTTACAAAAAAAAATTTGTGAGAATACTGAAATTGTTCAAATAAATGCCTACAGAAATCAGGGGAATTTTTTTTTAATTAGCTTTAATATTATTTGATAATTGTGCTAATTCAAAACATAATTAATAAACATTAATTTATATATTAATAAATTCAATTAATTTAACAATAACAAATAATATATTATAAATAATACATATTACATGTTATAAGTCACAATGACTGCAGATTAAAGTTTTAGTTCCTGATTGCAACATTTCATTCTACTGACAGCCTTGTTGTTTATTGCATAATATATAATTTTATTTAAGCAATATAACTTAATCGCAATAATCCGTACCCATCATTTGCTGCATTAAATTTTAATATTTACATGCTGAACATTTAAGAACCAAAAGGTCAGTTTGTCAAGTGACAATAACAATGACAATCCTGTCTATATTTGTCTAGGAAGACACACCCATAAGCACTCTTATAATTACCTTGGGTGTAACTTGTGCCGCTCTGATCTGGGACGCCGGGCGACTCTCAGGAAGTGGAATGCTGCTGAGCAATGCCAGGACACCACGCACTTTATCATCAGAGATACGCAGAGACAGCAGAGGGAGCTCACCGTAAATCTTAAACCTGAACACAAAAACATTAGATACGAATAACGCGTGACGGGGCACACCAGACAGGGGACACGCCGCTTACTTGGGCATCCGTGAGTCCGTCACCACCATGGCTCTGCTGAAGACCACCTTCAGGTCCACAGGCTCCAGGATGTGGAAAGCAGACTGTCTCAGCGGACGAGCCCGCTTCCAGTCGCCACCTGACGGCACACACAGCACGCGTAAAACCCTGTAAGGTCCATGTTACGTCAAGCATCGTGTAGATCAAGCCTGCGCACCTGCTTTAGTGTAGAGGAACTGCAGACTGCTGAGCTGGACATCGAAGCTGTCGTAAGCTCGAGACATGATGTCCTCTATAGTGCTGCTCCCCGCAGAGAGCTGAGGCAGGTCGGCTCTGCTCTTACTGGACATCTACACACAACAAGCACACGCTTTCAGCCGATTAAACATTCTCATTAGTAATTTTTAGAACCATGTATTTTCATGTACGAAGCGTTTATTTTGCACAAAAAATAGGTATGTACTTAAAGCGATATTATAAAGAAAGCTAAATTTAATAATGGTTTACAGAACTATAGGAAGATGTACTCTCCTCTTATTAAAAGCCATTGCAGAATAGATGTTGTTAATGATTGCGTCAAAAACAAGCACACAAGTTAACTCTGACAGTACTAAAAATACATTTTTATTATTTTTTTTGTGGATGGGTTTAAATCGCCCCAAGTTTGAAAAGCTGTTTTTTTGCCAACTGTGAGCACGAAGCTTTGCCGGTTTGCTGGATTTTTTTTCTTCTTCTCTTAATCTTGATTTCAAAACAAGCCTAATTGGGGAAGCAATCCCCAAGAAACAAGGAGTTCACACTTCTTTCAAACTTTCTGACTGCTGCTTGGCTTGATATAAAATGACATGAAGCGCTTCAGTGAAACCTAGCTTATTAAAACTGCCGTGTCCATTTGTGCTAATCTCATCCAAAATAAACGTCTTTCTTTACATGATACATGCATGCAATGTTTATTTATGATGTGTACAGAAATACAGTGTATATTTAACTGTGACTGTGACAGGTTTTTACCTGGAAATGACCCAAATCTAAAATGGCAAGGTTGTGTTTGGGGTCATAAAAGCCATTTTCCGGTACAATGACATATGAAGCCATGAGGTTTATCTTTAGATCCAGAACCTTCTGAGTCTCAATGATGTACATCAGCCCTGTGTATGACGAACAAGTTACAAGTTACTTAGTACAAGTTTTTTGGGCTGATCCACGCTGTAAAGGAAAGCACGTAAGTGTAAATGCGCGCACACACACACACACCTGTGGAGGTCTTGTCTCTGAACTGCTCCAGCTTCATGAGGGTGGCGTTGGTCAGTTCATCCAGCTGCAGATCTTTCGGAGGCATGAAGAAAGCCGACATACTGTTCACCGTCATCTACAAAACAGACAAAACAACACTTTGTATGCACTATCCATTACCCATTCCCAGCAGGGCTTCTCTAACGGGGTTTGTTTTGGAACTGCAGAGGGCTTGTGATTAATTATTCATATCACAAAAACGTAAAGAAAAACTAAATAAAATGAGCGGCCTGCTCATTAGCTGCTCCACGCAAACAACATCTCTGCAACTGCTGTAAGTTTAAGTCACTTATAGCATGCATTTGTGAACGCAACGTGGGCCAAGTTTTCATTCCTAAACCTGTAATCAACTACCTTTAAAGAGACTTCAATAGACTTTTTCTGCATTTTCCCCCTAAACTAAAACCATGGGAATTTAACATTTAAAAGAGAATAATTTTACATAAATTTGAGTGTAAACATTATTACAAATTATTATAGCTGTGAAATGTATACATATTTTCTGTTGTTTGTTTGTTTTTAATTAAGCTAATATTAATAAAGTAATTTATAAAATAACTTTAATTTTTCAATATTTCTAATATTCTACTGGCATCAGATTGTGACAGATTAAATATAACTGCTGCTGAACTATGTAGGAAAAAAAAAAAATAAGATTAAGTGTTTATCAATGTGTTTAAATCTGAAAGCGCACTGTGTTTAAAGTTATTGTGTCTCAAAAGAAAAAGTTGACTGAATCATTGAAACGAGTCACTTTTAAAACGAATCCCAAGCCGTTTCACGCTGACATCAAGGTGAAACATTAGCATATTCCTCACCCACATGTTAATATTTTCATCTTAATTTGAATGAAAATGCAAATTCATTCTGTCACTAGATGCTGCTTAAGGAGCGTTGAAAGCTCACAAACACTGCTTTAAATCAAATCAAGATAAGCGTCATGCAAAGGAGGGGTTTGGAAAAATGAATCATTAAACGAATTGTTTGGCAACAAATAAGGTCAAAATAAATGAGTATTATAAAGAAAATTAGTCTTTTTTTTGACCTTGCATGCATCTTATCCTGTTGCTTGGGATCCCAAAAACAAAATATGAACCTTTCGTAACCCATAATAGGGGCGCTTTAATTCAATCTCAAGAAAATATTACATGCAAAAGGGGTTTGAAAGCGTTTGTCAAAGAGACATGCTCCCTCACACTCACAGCATCATAGATGATCTCCAGCGGCTGGGACTCAATGCGGAGTTTCTGGTCCGCGCTCGCATCCAGTGGGTTGGTCTCAAACATGAGGTTCAGTAGTGTATCTTTCATCATGTCCTTCATCCCCTCCACATGACGTGGAGACAGCAGGATGGGGGCAGACTTGCCTCGCGGGAGACCAGTCACTTCAAACGATGACAGCAGAGCAGAGATCCTGACAAGTAAAGCATTACGTCACACAACGGCATGCTCTGGGTTACAGGAACTCAAAAAGGAAGTGTATGTGGCAAGTGATTCTAGAGCCGAAACATTTGGTTAAAAGCCAAAGGTGCAACTTGAGAAAGTTACAGCAAAGTTTTCTCCAGCGCAGTGTCTTGCCCCATGAACTTTCATTGTGAGCGCATTACTGTAAATGAGCTTGGTGCTCGTTTCACAATTAAGGAACAAAATCTAAGCATTTATCAACAGGAGGTGTGAAACTAAGTTGCATCGAGCATAGACAACTCCTTTAGGTTGAATAAATAAAAGTGGCTGAGATGAGTGGACTTGAGAAGGGAACACAGTACTTTATTGCCTGGGCCGCAGGTCTTTGAGTCAGCATGGCTTTCAGATCAATGATGGACAGTTTGATTATCTCCGCCTGCTCTCGGCTTTCTTTGATTGACAGAGACAGGCGATTAAGCTGGAAATTTATCTTCATATTTTCAAACTGTAAAAACAAAAATGCAAGTCAGAGGTGTGATGCTTCCCGTGAAACTAGGTTGTGTAGTTTCATATATATCTATATCTATATCTATATATATATAGATATATATATAATAATTTATACATCATTTTGTTTTTTAAATTCTCTTCTGCTCACCGAGCATTTATTTGATTCCAAATACAGCAAAAAGCAGTAATATTGTTAAATATTTTTATCATTTAAAATAACTGCTTTGTAAAGCTAAATGTTCTGCCTCATTACCCCAGTGTTCAGTCTCACATGATTTTTCTCACCATCAATATTTAAAACAGTTTTTTGATGAGTAGAAAGGTCCAAAGATCAGCATTTATCTGAAAAAAGCTTTTGTAACATTGTGAACTATACCATTCAAAAGCTTGGAGTCAAGAAATGATGCTCATGTTACTATTTTTGCCGTATTTTGGATCAAATAAATGCAGGTTTGGTAGTGCTTATGTTATGATTGTTTGTCACTAACATTTTTTGGCAGATTCGGATTGACGGCCGTCTCACTGTATCCAATAGCAGCGTACAGTTTGGCTTTCTCCGCCGGGGTCATCAGCTCATCAAAGCCTGAGAGATACGAACCGACGAGCGGAAATTACTATCAGAAAATATCCACATGCATCCCTCTGTAGGAATAAAGAGATACAGGGGGCAGACAAACCTCCCGCTTTGACATCTTTGGTTTGTGAGCTGCTTTCTCCAGACCAGCCCCACATCCAGCCGAACCAGCCCTGTGACTGCTCTTCCTCCACCTTCACCCCAGGACGGTATATCCTGAGCCCCGCCTTCGAGGCCTACAACACCAGAGACAGCTCAAACCAAGATACTCTGCTAGTTGAGCCAGCGGATTGCATTTTCACTGATACGAGCTATAGGTCATTTAAAATGTGCCAGATGTGACTGTGTGAGAAAATAGTAATGTGTTGTCACATCACCTCCATCTCAGCTTGCTGTCTCGCCATTGTGATGTTGAAAATATCCAGGGTTCTTTCAGTCTCCTAAAGGATGCATATAAATCAAAAGGTTAAAAGGTCACAAAAATGACAACACTCCTATTTGGTTTCTCACACATAAAATACGTTAAATAAGGTGTTAGAAACAGATCTGTTGTGATCAGAACAGAACTCCACTGTTAGGCATACCAAAGTTATGGAAAGTTTTAAAAAGTATGTTGCAATTTGTTTTAATTATGTAAAGTAACGCATTATGCATCGGTCAGCAGAGGCTCCGTCTCAAAAGAAAATCATTTAAATAGTCTTAATGCAACTCTTGCCAGTTCACAAAGAAAGATCGTTGTGACTACAGTCGACCAATTACAAAACAAAACATAAAAAACTTAAACACAGCCGTATTTGCCAGTTCAGTGACTGAAAGCAAAAAAGCTAAACACCATTATATTTGACAGTTTACAAAGACAATTCATAGTCACCATACTTAACTACTAACCACAAAAAAGGCCATTAAAAAAAATAAACACGTAAAAAACAAAAGATAGGTTTCTCAATTCATGGTACAAAACATCTACAAGTTCACAAAGATTACGGCTGTCAAACGAAACAAACAAAACAAAACACTCAAATACTTTAATAATTTTTTAATATTTAAAAAATATTTTAATATTTTAAGGTTACAAAGACATGGTTTATGGTCACCATGGTTAACTTAAAATAAATAAAAATAATAGCAATAAAAAAATAAAGAAAAACACACAGACACACGTTACTCTGCACCCCATAAACAATTAAACCTTTGAAAAAAGTCTGGTCAACCAACCCCTTAAAAAAGCTATTAAACTAAAACAAAAAAAAAAAAAAACCCCTGTGTGACCTGTCTTTACTGAGCATGCTCAGTGCTCACCCACCTCAAGCTCCTTTAGCAGACTCTCTGCAGGCTTCTTACTGGTGATTTTGTTCTTATAGATCTCTCTGTACTTTTTCACATGTTGCCGATGGCGACGTATGTGTTGCCACGACCACATGTGAAGGCGGGGCTTGACGTTGACCTCTAAAACGCCTGTGATCACATATCGCCACCTGCGATAACCACAAAAAAGTAAGTACAGAGCCTCGTCAAATTAATTCAAGACCACAATCTCCAAACGCGCTCACCACTGATGCGCATTAGTGTGAACTGCCACGCCTGGCCGATACTTCCTGTATGGGAGGTTACGGGTCATCATATCCACTGACCCCAAGAGCTCCAGAATGCTGACGTACTAGAAAACAACAAAA
>NC_056706.1:20943846-20976346 GCF_018831695.1 Puntigrus tetrazona | reverse complement strand
ATATATTAAAACAATTATGAATTGTAATAATATTTCACAATATTACTTGTGCATTTAACCAAATTCTACATGCAATGCACCTTGAAGCTCAATCCATACATATGCAGCCAAATTAGAAATCTCTCACGAGAAATTTTTTTATTTGTTTATCTGTCAAACTGGCATTAGAAGTATTTGTGCAATATAGATAAATGATACTTTTTAATACATACGTGCACATATATGATATATAACTTACCCAGCAAAGCCTCAACATTTCGTATGAGTGTGTGGTGGCTCTCTAAGCTTTAGAGACTTCATGACGGGTGAGCTCTTACTTGCTGTGGGCACGATGAGCAGGTAAACTTCATCCAGCGTGGCCTCCACAGACTGAGTGTACAGGTTCTTCCAAGGGATCTTCAACTCCAGACGACCTGACAAAGACAGAAACGCTCTGTATGAGCCCAGATCAGACTGGTTTCACTAAGGAACGTCGGCAAAGCATTCATCCGCGCTTCTCTCACCTATGTGTCCCGCTCGGACTTTGAAAGGAATGTCCAGTTGACTCTGTCACAGAAATAAAAGCCACACAGTTTAAGGAAGCGCAACCTGTTGCCTCCTGTACAGTGAAATTACATTACGGGACGTAACCAACAAAATAAAAACATACCAAGGCATTTTCTTTTATCTCGAGGTTTCTTAATATGGCATCACCTGCAAAAGAAACATCGGCACATACGTAGTGCTGAATATTACCTTTGTCTCAAATATTTACTCTTGTATTAAAAGCTGCTTATCAGTAAGTCAATAAGACACACGGCACACATCAAGATCGAACATCCCTGTATTCTTTCTGTGTGTCGTTGACCAATGAGTTTAAGAGTCAGTGGACATTAATGAGAACTAGTTTACACGTACACTACCGGTCAAAGGTTTGGAAACGGTAGGATTAAAGTAGAAATCAAATATTTCATCTGTTATTATTATTATTATTATTCAAGATACATATATAATGCTCCTTTGAGAAACTGAAATAAACGATATTGTGCTGCAAAATATTGCCATCCTAAACTCTCAAATCAACGTCCAATTGAATATATTCTGGTTTTATAAACTCAAGACAGTTGCTGCATATAAACATTAGTTGCATTCAGTGTCTCAGAATGAAAGTGAATCACTTTTCGCGCTTATACAGCAAGAGGAAGCTCATCTCATCGTGAAAACCTTCCTGGTAATCCCCAGTTTTGTACCTTGACAGCAATAAGAGCCCTTAAATATCTTTGCAAAGAAGCAGCTGGTCATTTCTGAGCCGCATGGGACCGCAGAGTTAACATGTGGACTTGAACTATCCCCGTCAAGGTAATTCAGAGCAACTAATAACCACCCGCTTCAGCTCATCAGCATCCTCAAAGCTGCCAGTGTTCATCAAGAATCCCTTTAACCCGCTAAACTCTAGCACGGGTTAGAGTTAAGGGCTGCTTTAAAGGCGTGTTGAAACCTGCACTCAATGTCAAAGAGTGACTCTCAGATTCCAGCGCGAGGTCGAGCTCGTTTAACGTCGGCAAACGTGCGTTACAACCGTGGGAACACGTTTCCGGAGCAAACCGGAGAGCCGAGAAGCGTTTAGGACTTGACACCTGGCACGTTTACCTCCCCATATGCCGAGGCTGAGCTGCGAGCTGTCGAGGTTCACCACATAGTCCCCGAGAAACCTGTTCAAGACGTCGACCACCACCGACTCGAACACCATCTTCGCGTCCCGTTCACGCGGCCGTCAGCATGCTTTCCTTCGTCGGCGACTCGTGGACCACCCGAGAGCGTAGTTGCATTTACCGACTATCCCGTTTCCTGAAATAAACATCACTGGAAGGACTGGGAGGTACTACGCGGCGCGCTTCGCCGCTCTCCCTGCGCGACACCGCCCCCTGCTGCCGACATCCGGCGGCGCGCCTGCGTCGATCACGTGCGCCTCGCTGGCCAATCGCGTGACGGCCTGTTGAGCTTCAGCAGGTGAATAGGAAGCGGTGAGAAGCTCATGTGATATGCCATAACAGTCACGGGGGGTTATACGGCATCGGGATGCTGAATAAATACGCTTTAATGAATTTTAGTAGGTGCGGTGTATTAAATATATATCAAAAATGTGGTTTGGGCACTGTATTTGAAAAGGCATAATAACAATATATATAAAAACAATACAGGCATAATCTGAGACAAGCCTTGTGAATTCTAGAGGATACTATTTAGAGATTTTTACAGTTGGTTTGATGGGTTTTTTATGTTTAATGAATTTATGTAGGTACAGCAGGCTATTTTAAATTATATGGTTTCAGTAGGCCCATACTGTATAAAAACAATAAAGGCATAATCAGAAAAAAAAAAAAAAAATACTTGTGCATGCAAGGAATAATGGTTTGATATCTTTATCTCAGACGGTTTAATCAATTTAAGTTTTAACAGTATATTTAACATTTTCAAGATAATGTATAAAAACAATAAAGGCGTAAAAAAAAGAAGCCTTGTGCATTATAGGGAATAATATTCTGAATATTTTACGGTTGGTGTGATACTTTTATCTCTAATGGTGTTGTCATTTAATGGGTTTGTACTATTGCATACATTAAACGTTTTTAAAGTATTATAACGCATAAAAAGTTAATTCCAAAAACTCAGCCTTGTGCAATAACAAGGATTTTGTAGTATTGGTTTTATAGTATGTAGTTAAATTGTTTAATTAATTAATATGCTTAATTAATTTAAATAAAAATATATGCCTTGTGTAGCGTAAAGGGCATGTTATGTCTATCTGAGTTAGTTTGGGCTCATAAAACAATAGATCTTAAGATTTAATTGGTATGAAACTGGATGTCTAATAGATATACTCTACTGCTGTTAATTGGCTAAAATAGCTCTTCTTGAAAATCTTGAATCTGAGAGCGCAAATAAATATAGAAAAAATACAGAGAAAATTGCCTTTAAAGTTGTACAAATAAAGTTCTCAGCCATGCATTTTACTAATAAAAATGAAGTTTTGATATATTTATGGCAATTTACTAAATATCTTCATGGAACATGAGCTATATCCCTATGATTTTCAGCATAAAAAAATCAATAGTTTAGACTCGTACAACATGCATACCTGTTCTGCTTATGACTGGTTTTGTTCTCCAGGGTGACGTGGATATGTTTGCTGTGTTTAAAAGAATAGCTCGCCCAAAAATAAAAACTACCCCATATTTTACTCACCCCCCAAGCCATCCCAGGTGTATATGACCTTCATATTTTCATATTCCACTTGAATCTTTCGTGATCGGCTGCCCTAAAAAGGGCAATTTACTGAAAATAAAGGCCTCCCAGGTTGTAGATGAGGTCAGAACAGATTTGGAGAAATTTACCATCAGATCACTTGCTGACCAATTCATCACTTAAGTGTTTTAAATGAAAGCATCACCTCTGGCCAAAAATAGGAGTCCATAATCTATTATCACTTCCTCCATCCTCTGTTGTCCTCTCCCATCAGATATGTATTTGTTTCGTTTTAGACTGTTTTCACTCGTAAACAGTGCATGATCTGACGGCACCCATTCACTGCAGAGGGTGAGCAATAATTTAACTTCTCCAAATATGTTCCTGTAAAAAAAAACAAAAAAACTCATCTGCATCTTGGATGGCCTGAGGGAGAGTACATGTGCAGCAAATTACATTTTTTGTTTCAGTTTTTTTTCTTTAATGTACATTTTATGCTTACAAAGTTAAAAGGTCTCGGTTCGGGACAAATCAAACATTTCTCTTATTCATGTATTGGGTTTAGCATTACTATTTTTTCAAGACTGGTTTTCTTTCCTCTTGATTAAGTCATATTTATTAATAATATTATTATATTATCTCATTAACACACTGGGCCATATTTTTACAGACTTTTCTTAGGATCTTGATTTAAGTGGAGTGTATTATTACCTGCATGTCAAACAGAAAGCAAGATAAAAAAAATACTGGAGGTCAAAGACGTACAGTAATTTACTTTTTCGTGTTTGTTTTACAATATATGTGTTGAAATAGTAAGAGAATGCGTCCATTCTGACGGCACCCATTCACTGCTGTGGATCTATAGTCGAGCACGTGATTTAATGAGACAGTTCTCTGAATCTGTTCTACGTCTTGTCATGAAGATTAGTAAACTGTCAGCAGACATTCACTTTTGGGGTGTCATGAAAAGGTCACCTTCTATCTATTAATCAGACAATTATGAAGTGTAAAAAATATTTCACTTAGCTCATATAAAAGACAGCTGCACGTAATAGAAAATGAAACATGCTGCGCAGAAGAATGCTTTCAAAATTTTTTTTTTTTTTTTTGGTGCGAAAACATTGACTAAAACACTGCAGGTAGTAACAACGGCAACCAGATTACAGTGAACGAACACAAAAACTTGAAATACAAAAAGAAAGCCACTTGTGTTTTCTCTGGCAGCCCATTTCTGCGTCCGGGACTCCGGGAACTGTGGTAGTGTTTGCTTAAAATCTCTTAAGACAGTCGATGACTTGTGCACACATAATCTAGAAAAAACGAGACGTCCAACACTACTACTGATGACTGTAAAACACACACTCTCTCACACACACACACACACACACACACACACACACATAAAGTGATAAAGTTCTTTGGGCCCAGTGTACTGTGCTGTTGTCACTTGCGGTCGAAGTGTTCAGTGCTGGAATGATGTAAATCCTGTTTCCTCCTCAGCTGGTCTAATGTCGAGCATTTACAATACAGATATTCAGTTTGTAGTCCTGAAACAGGAGTTTGAGTTGGTTTTAAGTGGTCTGTTTACATTTCATTTTGGCACATTTTGTCGTACGACACAAATTACAGATATTAGATGAGAATTTCCTGTCACTACATAAAGACTACGACGGCTGTTTGCTTCAAGTGTGTAAACGCACATCCTCGTGGTAGTTGTAGTTCTCAGCAGCTCGAGCTTGTAAAGCACTCAAGGGTTTCCCAATTTGAAATTCTCAAATCTTAAAATAGCGTTTCCCACGGGCCTTGTTTTACTCCGAAATCAAAACCCGCTAAATTAAAAACCCCTTATGAATTCCTGAGGGATCCGGAGGTGAATTAGCCTTCTGGGTTAGCATACAAACCGCTATTATGACTGAACAGCTCGGTTAGCTTTCGCTGAATCTCCCTCACTGTTTTTTTTTTTTTTTTTAGAGAAAACATGCCTCTTGACCTCATCTGTGAGGTTCAGTCTCACAATGCAGTGAGAGTCAGTCAGCTCTGTGATAAAAGGCTCCAGGGAGAGTTTCTGAAGACTGATGTGGGTCTCGTCCCTACACCAGCTCGTCCAGCAGCGTGCCTATGCTCTGGTGCTGCTCGGAGGACCCCGCCAGAGGTTTGTTACACATGGGGCAGACGCAGCGCACCTCCAGCCACTTCACCACACACCTGCAAACACACACACACACAAACACACACGTTCTGTGTAGAAATCAAGTCAAATTACACATCACAAGCGTGACTTTAAAGCTGGTCGCACACCGGACGAGAAGAGCAGCGCAGCGTCTTTACATTGTTTTGAATCGTTGCTAGGCGGACATGCGCTCGTAGAAAACTGAATTTTAAAAACAACGCTCGTCCGGTGTGTGATGGACTTTAAAGATATCGAGAAACTTAGCGTATATGTAGATGCAGAGTCCAAACAGCTGATCCCATTGATCCACAAGTGAACCACTCGACTCCAGTCCATCATGCGGTGTGAAGTGTGTTTGTAAGGAACATATCCATTCATTAGTCAATGATCGCTAATAAAAAAGCTTGTTTCGAAATGTTTTGGACGGTTTTCACTATGCTTAATCTGTTTTCATTTCTCTCCTCTTTTTCATTAAAGCGATACGAATATTATTTTAGCTGGAAGCTGGTTTAAAGATCCAAATGTCTCAGAGATGGATTTGTTTCTTATGAACATGTATCTTTTTGGTTCGCAAGACATTAACTGATGTTTTGCGATGGTGTGGATTACTGTGATGTTTGTATCAGCTGGACCCTCATTCTGACGGCACCCATTCACTTCCAGAGGATCTACTAGTGCAGCAGGTGCTGTGATGCTACATTTCTCCAAATTTGATACGATGAAGAAGCAAACTCATCTGGATGGGTTGTTTTTTTTTAGGTAAAGTGCATTTTGCATCACTCTAAATTAGTTGCTGTCAAATTATTTTGATTAATCGTTTGACAGCACTAATATAAATGATTGACGTGTATTCAGCAGTGCGCCGTGACCTTATTTCAAAGACCAAAAAATTATGAAATTATTGCATTTAAAATCAGATAGTACGTTTTATTTTTAAAAGTACTAAACTAAAGCGTGCTTCTATCTCACAAAGGATCTGACAGAGTGTAGTTTACTTCACCGCCAGCATGTTTAACTTCATTATGGGGGGAAAACACATCTTTCTCTATTAATGGCTACGTGTTGAGGAAATCAAATTTGCCAGGGAGCATATGTCACAAACATCGCATTACAAATAGTTAAAAAGGAGCATCTTTGATGGAATTATCTAATCAGGGAAACAGAGAATGTTGAAGACAAAAAAGACCGGTGTATGTAAACATGAAGGATCAGCCCGGAGAGCTGCTAACAATAGCAGGATGCTGCTGCACCAGCTGTTAGACTCCAGCTTATTACTCACCTCCTGTGAAAGGCATGTTGGCATGGCAACACTCCCAGCTCATCTTTCACCTTAAAGTCCTCCAAGCACACGGCACATGTCTGCTGTGGAGGGACGCCACACGCACCACGGGGGCGTGGAGACACATATACCAGGGAGGAAAAGGGAAAAAAGACACGGGTGGAAATAAAATTACTCTTCAAAGCTTTTCGAAGATATAACAGCACACTAATAACTAATTCTAATCATAAATTAGCTGCTTATTAGCATGCGTATTACTAGCATATTGGCTTAATGCTTTAGGCTTTAGATCTCGTAATAAAACTTAACAACTGCACTATTATGAACATGCAACAGTCAGCTAAAATATTCCGGTTATAACCTAAATTAACATTAATTAACTTCAAATTTCAAGTTGACTAAACTAAAACCTCAGCGAGGTAACATTGTTTTGAATTTTCTTTTACAGTGTACCTTACTAACTATTAATAAGCAGCAAAGTAAGAATTTATAGAGAGAAAAGTCAAAGTTAATAGTTAACAAGTGTTACCTAATCTGAAGTGTTACCGTTGTTATTTTTAATTTATATTTTTAATGTTTCTGATGTCAGTAAAAATGTAGAGCGGTCAAATATTGTTACAGTTTTAAATAATTTATTTATTCGAATATATTTTATTTCAAATTCAAATAATTTTGTTCCTTTCTATTCACAATTCTGAAAAGCAAATCACGATTTTCACATAAATATGAAGCAGTTGTTTTCATTGTTGTTAAGTACTAATAAATGTTTCTTAAGCACCAAATCATCATATTAGAAGATCATCTGATCAATTCCAGGACGATGGAAACCCTAGCATTGGGAAATAGACGGTGCTGTGTCTTACCCCATGAAGATTCAGCTTCTTTGGATCTCCTTTTAAAATGACCTGCATTGCCCATATGCTAACGGTTAGTACAGTTACTTAGAAAAAACAACATTTTAAAAATGTAAGAGAAGACCTCGGTCACCTGCTCACTCTCTCTTACCTCTCTGTATCCAAAACGTTCACTCTGGGCCTGGTGTCTCAGTTTACTATTGATGACAAAAGAAAATATAAAGCACACAGTTACTGAAAAGTGGAGAGGAACGCACAGAAGTTAATATAATTCTGTAACGTAAATTAACACGAATAGTGATAATTGTCCACTTTTTTAACATTTCCTGGAATGATGTATTATAGTAAGACTTTTGGCTTTGACCGTAATGGACTGATGTGAGCAGCGGTCTCTCTCTACGTTAAGAGAGGGATTCGTGATCAAGTCAGACTGAGTGCGGCTGAATCTGTCACATGGACACAAGAAAATGAATCACGGTGATACAGGCAGACGTGAGTCATTTTCAGAGCTGGGATTGAGTCGAATTTTACTGCTGCTCACGACACAACACTTCACACACCGCTCTTCAAGAGCGTTCATTTGCATTTGACATGATTTACATGCTGTCAAGAGCCAATAGAGATCTATATAGAAGTCTTCCATCTGTGCTTTGCAATTTATACACTAGTGCTGTTAAACGATTAATGGCCATTAATCACATCCAAAATAAATATTTCAGTGTCTACTGTGTATATTTTGTTATATTTAAATAAACAAATGCATGTAAATATTTCTAATATAAATTATTGGAGTATAAATAGTAAATATTTGCTAAATATATACCGTGTGTATTTATTAATATACACAGAACAGATACATATATTATGTAAACCAAACGTTTTATTTTAGATGCGATTAATCCTGATTTATCATTTCATAGCACTACTATGTACTTCTTTTTGCAATTGTTTACAACAAAAGACAGATAATAAAAAAACAGACAAGAATAAAGAGAAAAAGAGAAGAAAAAAGAAGGTTGAATAGATTAGAAAAGATGAAATAGACAAGGAAGAAAAGAAAGAAAGAAAGAAAGAAAGAAAGAAAGAAAGAAAGAAAGAAAGAAAGAAAGAAAGAAAGAAAGAAAGAAAGAAAGAAAGTGAAAGTAGATGAGGTAAGTAAAGTAAAAAGAAAAGAGAAATAGGTGGAAAAAAAGAAATCAAAAGAGGAAAGGTAGGACAAATAATACAAAAGAAAAAGGTTGGACAGACAGAGAAAAGAAGAGAAAAATAGGTATAAAAGAGAAAAGAAAGGAAAATAAAAAGTAGCATACATAATGAAGAAGAAATGGATAAAGAAAGAAAGGAAAGCATTAAAAAAGAAAAAAGGAAAGAAAAGACAAAGGTAGGATAGATAAGGAAAGAAAAGAAGCACAATTGGAATTGGACAGGAAATGAAAAGAAAAGAAAAGAAAAGAAAAGAAAAGAAAAGAAAAGAAAAGAAAAGAAAAGAAAAGAAAAGGGAGGTATATTTGAGGTGGAGTGTTGACGGCTGACGTCTGTGTGTGTCTCATCATCATCATCATCATCATCATCATAACTCTGTAATTTCCTGTTGACTTTCACCAGCGTCCGTCTCGCTGTTGCTCTACAGATAATCAATGATCTCTCAGCACACTCAGATTAGACTCACCTTATAAAATAGCAGCAGAATATGAGGCTGAGAACGAAGACGAAGATGCCTGTGCCGAAGATCACCATATAGATATTGAGAGGAAGGTCCTGGAAGGTGACGGATGGCATAGTGCAGGTCTTATTGGAGTAGATGAGTCCCAAACCGCAGAAGCACCCTACAGGCAGAGACGCACTCAACATCATTCAATCACAACTAATCAGTTACAGATCTGTATTACAGCACATATAGCTCTGCTCTCATCTGATGACTAATCTAACACCATTCACTGCGTACAAACAGGAAACATGTAAGAGGAAATTAATCTAAATTAAAATGCAGCTGGGTTATTTTGATTAGGTAATAAAATAACTAACACAATAATAACATGGTGACCTAATAAAAAAAACATGATTTTTGAAAATGTAAAAAAAATTATAAAGTACACACACACACACACACATATATATATTTATCGAAATTCCCAAAGTGTTTCCAAAGCCATTTGCAGTGCTGCGGAAAATTTATTTAATAGTGGATTACAATATTGCATTACCCCCTTTAAAATGATCTCATTACATTACTTGGCTACTTTTTATGGGATGCAACTTTCCCATAAAGTTACTATTTAAATCTGAGCAGGGCTTTCTTGTTTTAAGTGCGCCAAGAAATGTTTCCACACCATTACATCCCCAGCAGCAGCCCGAACCACTGATATTAGCATGCTTTTACTACATCTCTATAACCATCCGAATTTGAACCTTTTCTCAATCTGAGAAATGGCCTCTCCTTAGGCCCACAGACCTCCCAGTCAACCAGATACTGGAGCTGATGTTGTCCTGTTGTCCTGGTTGGTAGGAGGGGTGTGACCGATGTTGTCTGTTGGCCTGGAAATCTTGTGTTCTCATGCCCGCTGGAGACGAACATGAGCACTGTCCCACACCCTCTCGCTACATAGAATTCAGTTGTCTACAGAAGGGACTGAAGAAGGCTCACCACACCATGGAAACATGGGGGTTTGAACCCCAGGACGGACTGGAAGGGGGTCCGGCCTGTGAAGTGTGAGTGAGAGATTTCTGGGCATATTCTGGCAGAAACTAAGACTAACTGTGTTGTTAGTAATAGGTCTGTAGGTAGCGGCCAAATCTCCATTCGACCTAGCTGTTAGCTTGGGAATGATATCCTGATGTGAGGTTTACATTATGGTCAAGCTATTTGGAGAACGCTAGACTTAAGATGTGAACTATTACCCACGATCACTGACAATATACTCTGGTGACATTTATAACTTGAATGCACGCTTGAACAAGGCTTGGGCAGTTTCCATGGCAGTAGGTAGGTCTTACACTGGAACGGTCTATGATGACCAGAATTGTAGTAAAGGGGGGAAGGTCGGTGACAAAGTCAATGAAAAGATCTGGGGAATGAGTAGTGGTTGGATTCTTTAGGTGTTTTAGACAATGGCACAGATTGACCGGACTTGACATAAGCTGTTACCTCCTTAGAAATGGCTGTCCACCAGAATGAGTTTTGTAGTAGACAGAAAGTATGAGATATACCAGGGTTACCTGCATTGAGAGATGTATGGACCCATTGCATGATACATGGTCATAGGCATATTGGTACGTATTGTTTATTAGGTGGGCATTGAGGGGGTGGATCATTTTGTTGCTCTCATTGTAGTTCCTCCATGATGTACGAAAGAGGCTGGAGCAAGAATGACCTTGTTTCCTACATCATAGTTGTATTCAGCAGAAGTTAACTTCCTGGGGGTATAATTTTCCAGGTTTTTTCCATGCCATGAAAGACATGTTGGGGTCAGGATGTTTCAGAATGGGAGCAGACATAAATTTTTCTTTCAGTGCAAGAAAAGCTTTGTGGGCATCTTCGGTCCATTAGCTTGGCTGGTTTACCTTTTAAGAGGGAGGTTAATGAAGATGTGACCATGCTGTAGTTACGGATGAACCGTCTATAGAAGTTCGCAAAGTTTCCAGAAGTAGGTTGGGGCCATTCAGTGACTGCTTGCACTTTTGTCTTAGTGGTTGGTTATCGAGTAAACAGGAGAGGACTCTCTTGACATGATCAATATGATCAGCTTCTGACTCGGAGAAGACAAGGATATCATCAATGTAAGCAATCACATATTTGTTTGATGAGCTCTTTGAAAATCTTGTTGATGAAGCCCATACAGCATCACCCGATATTCATAGTGCACCCTAGTAGTGAGAAAAGCAGTCTTCCATTTGCCAGCCTCCTTGATTCAGATGAGGTTGAAGGCACTTTGTCAGTCGAGTTTGGTGTAAATGGTTGTTCACGTAGTTGTTCTAATGCTGATGGAACAAGGAGAAGTGGATAGCAAAATTTCACAGTCACATTGTTGAGTCTTTTGAAATTAATGCATGGGCACAGTCTTACCCACGAAGAAGAATCCTGCCGCAGCGGGTGATGCCAAGGGTCGCATAAAACCAGAACACCAACGTACTCATTCAAAGCTTGACTTTCGTGTCTAGAAAGGATAGAAAATGTATTTTATCTTGACAGATGGGGTACATGGTTGAGTGAGTATTTGATACTTGGTGACAATGTGATGACTGATGAGATTCAAGACGCATTGGACCAGTTATTAACAAAATGAAAGATTGGTTGCTGAGTAAATAGAAATGATTTAGATTTACCCAGGATGTGGCTTGAGAGTTGTGGGGACATCTAGAACTATAATTACCGCAGTAAAAGCACAGCTGTTTGCGTCTTTCTCTTTCCTTGTCAAAGAGTTGGGAAATATTTAACTGCATGTGTTCATCATGAGTTTCAATGGTTATCAGAATTTTGGTGCTGCCTTGATTTCCTCATTTGTTCTTGTGTTGAGGGGCTTGTCTCATGAGGTTAAGATCTTAATAGCCAGTGCAACAAATTAGGAAAACGAAAAAATCCTCTCCTTTACAAGCCACCTCTGTCTGTAGTTCAGTGGTGAGACTGCGCTGAAACATGGCTTTCAGGAAAACATCATTCCACCCACTCTGTGCAGCAAGTGTTCTACTCAACAGCATAATCAGCGGCAGTACGGTTACCTTGAGAGTTATTTATAGTCTGTGTCACAATGTCTCTGCCCCATGCAAGGTATTCAAACACTTCCCAGACCCGCTGGAGAAAGTAATCCACAGAATATTTCAAACAAGAACAAGAGTCCCAAACTGCAGCCGCCCAATCGATCGCTCTGCCCGTCAACAACGTCATCAGAAAACGCACTTTTTCTTGATAATCGAGATACAGTTGACGAATGACGCCGTTACAATGCTCATCTGTGACATCGAACTTATCAGGAAGAGCAAAGCTTACCGTCTTCGCCGTGGGTGGTGAATAGGCTCGGATGTAGTGGGTCAGGTGTTCATTGACTGATTGCAGTTTGGTGAGTTGTATTGAAGTACTCGATAACAAGGATTCTGAGGTAAGTCCATATGTGGACGTTTATTAAAGGAGGTCAACAAGAACAGAAAAATCAGGCAGTGAGTCAAAACCGGGCGGTCAGTATTCAAGGGGAATCCGAAAGACAAAAGTGATGAGACAAGCAATTCAAACATCAGTCCAATCAAGAGTCAGGGGGACAATCCGAACAATCGGTGGTCAGGTAAACAGGCAGAATCAAACACAGAAATCAAACTGAATAATCAGGAGAATAACCCTGGCAATACTGTACATTAAGAATGTGGATGGTCTCTGGTTAAATAGTGGACAGACAGGAAGCATGTCCAGAGAAAGTAGAGCAGAGTCAGTACTCTGGTGAGGCATCCCTCTGCTGGCATGGCATTACGAAAGTGACTTTAAAAGAAAGCAAGGAAAACAGATATCGGAGCTGATGAATGACTGAAAGCTCTCCAACTTATCAACAGGTCCCGTGGGTCGCCGCTACACCTAAAGTGCAATTAGAATGCTGATTGAGTCTAATTTTCCTCAGCAACTCTGAATATGCACTGATTCTGAGCCCACCGAGCATTGCCACACCATTACACACAACATACACAGACTGGCTCTTCAGTCCAGACGCACAGCAGGAGATTGAATTCTTTAGTAACACATCTGTGATCTGTGATTGGACGAGTGCCTGTATAACTTCCCCGCTCGCTGTGTTCACATTGTTCAGGCGCAGAAGGGCCTAAACCGCTGTGCTATTAAAGAATAGATGCCTGAGGTGAAGTGTGGACCTTCATTATGCTCATGGGCATTTGTTGGCTGCTTGAACAAAACAGTCATGTAATGGAGGACTTTTCATCGGATTACAAAGAAAATATCTTAAACACAATGTTTTAAAAGCTAGTCCGATGCTTGTTATTATCATAAACAGTACTCAGGAAATCATTTTGTTATTTTCTATATAATTCACAGCACAATCCAAGTTATTGAACCTGTTTAGTGTGTAATACAAGAGTCACATTAAACATTTATTGACATTGCTAAATTGCATGATTTTTGTCCTTGTCTTTGCATATTTAAACCAGTTGTGCTGAAACATTTTCATATTAAAATACAGCAAATATATATATTTTTCTGACCTAAATACACAATTCCAAGGATATTGCAAAATATATTATTATTATTAGAAAATTATAACATGTTGAAATTAATAATTTTATGCATGTGCAACTTTAGAAATCCTCATTAATTGCACTTTTTTTAAATAATGTTTTTAATTAGTTTTTTTAATAATGTTTTAACTTTATTTTGCTCATCAAGGCTGCAATTAATTGATTTATAAAATGCAGTAAAAATTATACTGTGAAATATTATTACAATTGAATATAACTAATTTCTATTTTCATACATTTTAAATGTAATTTATTCCTGATGTTAAAGCTGAATTTTGAGCATAATTTGAGCGCCAAGAAATCATTCCGTAATGCTGATTTGCCGCTCAAGAAACATCTCATGTTGAGATATTTCTGTACATTTTTATAATCCAAACACAAATACATCTCTCCAAGACACTGGTGTAAAAGCTAGGGTAAACCCACATTACAGTAGCTATATATTCTTCCTGCGACTATGATTGCAGAAACATATTTGGATGGCATTCTTGCACGAGATTCAACAAATAAAATCCGATAAACATTCATTTCTGCTGTCTCTGTCAGCTCTTCGCAAGTTACCTGGACCAACAGAAATCAATAACATTTTCATTTAACATCATTTCTGCTGAAAGTGAGACTCGTCTGCCTCAAGTAGAGTCGTGCTTCGGAGGGAAATCAATAGAGCGCTGCTGTAGTCTCGGTCTCTTCACTTCATTCTCTCACTCCCTGCTGACAAAACAACTCATAATGGCCTCAAGAACCTCGATGAAGCCTTTTGAATATATTATTGACAACTGTTTTAAAACAGGAGGCTTCTTTCCGTACCAATTCTTCTCTTTAATGTGTAAATATTACCAAATGCTGCCAGATGATCCCAATTATTTATCCATGAGCTCTTTCCCCTATGTTTATCTAATCTGTATGTTTATCAGATTAAATAAGCATAACGAAAAAGTATTGATAAATAAATAATAACATATCTACTGCTTTTTTCCCCCACACAGACTTTACATCGATTGCTTTGTTTTTATATTTAGCAAAATGTTTTGTTAACTATTTGACAATATAATATAATGTATAATTACTAGTTAAGCATTTAACACATTCATTAAGCATTATAATTCAGCATACTTTTAACAAGAGAAAGAATATATTTCATAGCGAATTAAGTGAAAATCGAATGTAATGCTTTCAGTTTTTTGCAATTAAATGAAAACGTTTTATAGTGTCATTTTATATCAAATGCAATCTTCACTAAATGCAGACATCCTTACTTGTAATTTAATAATTAGTCTCTGAAATATGGCGCTGTTGAACGTTAGCACTTTATGTGATATATTTAAATATATTCGTAATTGCACATTTGTAATAAGGATGCTACGATTTAGAGAATTTAAAACATATCAACCAAATATATTAAATAACACACAACAGACGAAATTATAATTCAGTACATCAAGATAACTTCTTTAAATTATGACAAATTATTATTAAAACACAGGGCTTTAAAATGTAGCCTGCTGGTCTTGACAGTATATTCTCTTTAAGTGCTTTTAAGAGGCCCATTTATTCATACAATATGCCATATATATATACACTAAGCTTTGAAGTATACTGCAAGTGCACATTCGATACAATTAAGCATACTTCTTTTTCACAAGGGGTTTTACCATTCGCAATACAACATAAATAAAAAATCAAGCAGGAGGTGAGATGAGGGGGTGTTTGGAAGAGACATGCATAAGAAGGCGTATAAATGCACAAACTAGGTCACTAGAGTTGCTTGCCATTTAGCAGACACATTTGCTTCAGTAACAGAAAGCCATTTGCGGAGGCCGTCCCGCAGGAGCATCCTCGGGGTGAGGAGTCTCTCACCGATAAACAGGGTTGAGTCACCCCTACTTGCTTTTTAAACTAATCTGTGCTTTCTCTGTTGGCAAAGCAGACCCTTAAACAAAGCACGCGTTTGCCAGAAGAGCTCCTCGCAAACCTGCTGACCTATATTACGACGACAACGCCGGTGTGAAAAAGACGAGCGCTTGCCGTTCCCCGTCCGATAGCAAAACAATGCAGGAAAGACGCATTTTTAATTACTCTAAATACCTTAACATTATTGATAAGCGTTATCAAGTAAGGGCATATTTTTACCTTCGTGCGCCATTAAAAGAATTACTCACTTATAATTATATTTCTGTCATCATTTACCTTCTTTCTTTCTTCGGTGCACAAAAGGACTGTATTGGTCACGTCTGACTGTATAATAATAAAATGGCTGCTTTTTTACATAAAGCAGACCCAAAATGTGCATTTCAGCTCTTTCAGAGCTTTTTGATTGAGTTTTACATGAAATATTAACAAGCCCACGGGATTGTAGAGGGCTCTCATCTGCGAAGCGCTTTCAAGACAGATATGGAATGACCTATAAATATGAAACAAGGGTGTGATCGAAATCTTTTAACAGCTCTCAATGAATCACAGAGATCTGGATGGAATGAGAGTTAGATCTGGATCAGAGCTGAAAGCATAATCACGAATGTCGCAGCTTTCCTGTATGGGGAAAATATTAATAATCTAACAATTGATATAATATTTGTCAAAAACCATTAAAAGTTGGCAGTCAATCAAGGCCTAATAAAACTTTGCATTATATTAAAACAGATACTGCATATGGGTCAATAATATGACACTTCTGCCTGTATCTTCTAGGTTAAAAAATGCTTAAATACATCTGTTCAAAGATTTAAAGATTCATAAAAAAAAAAAAAAAAAAAAAAAAAAAATATATATATATATATATATATATATATATGTGTGTGTGTGTGTGTGTGGTTTGATGCCATCATTTATGTACTTATAATAACACGTGAAACACATATGAACTATCTTATTTAAATTAATTTTTGTCTGTCAAATCAAAGTCAGTGTGGAGTAACTAACATGACGGAAGCCATTTTATTACATGACAATAAAACCATAAAACAGATCCGATCAGTGCAAATGTCATTAAGTTTGCGTAAAAAAAAAAAAAAAAAAAAAAAAAAAAGAAAGAAAAAAAATTAATAAATAAATAAATAATAAAAAAATTATATATATATATATATATATATATATATATATATTCGACTTTTTTTACTTTTTTAAGTAAAATAAAGTAACTGCAAGAAAACGTATTATTGTTAGATATGCATAACTCAATACGTAAGATAGTTGTGAAAACTAAACGCCTAGAAAACATATTTGAAAATGTGTCTCTGCACGCTAGACTAGTGTTTGAAGGTTACGCCACATGACATCTAGTCGATCATTAAAACTTCTTTGAATTGTGTTTTTTTTTAATGTCTCAACCCGGCGTGGATACAAACAATGCATTTTTTTTTTTACAACACCTGTTTTACCCAACATTTTTAAACCGTTTCCCTTTTCCGTCAGTTCATTGTCTCTGACCCACATAGCAACATCTCATTGTCGTTGTTTGTTAATATCGACCCAGCACGCTTTTACCTTCTTCTGGCGTTTCACGATAGTGGCAGCCAGTAAATAAAATCCAATCTCTTACCGTTGCACCACTGGAAAGGGTGCATCAATCCGCCCGCGCGCTCCTTCTCTTCTACGAAGGGACGTGTGTTTATAAACAGAGAGACAATGCCCTCCGTCTGTCTGTCGCTCGCTCAGGCCATGCAGCACATCTGGATTCATCTAAACGCAGTCCCCGCGCGTCTTCGTAGCGATCTCGCGCTCGGGCAGCACATCCGGCTCGCTTTCAGCCTCGCGTTTACGTCCGGAGAGCAAACCGCGCGCGTCGCTTCCCGTCTGATCGCGCGCCGCGGCCGATGTCGCTGGCATCCATTGAGAACTAAACAAGAGCGGATGAAAGTCCCTCCCAGCCGGGAGTGATGGGCGCAGAACCGAGCCAATCTTCTCCGGAGCGCCTCTCCACTGTCATCCGTGACTCACGCGTGAAGACGTAAACAAGACAGTCCTCTGGCTCTCATTTTGTGCCTTCATGTGACACATTAAATGCCATGCGACATCTGTAATTGCAAACCGCTGGTAATTTTTTTCAGTGCAACATTCGTGACTTTTACGCTGGATTTTTGGCATCAGTCAACCCACCTTCGTGCTTGATTCTGAGACACGGCAGGGTCCCCTCAAGGGCCGACAGAGGGCCCCGGTATTAAAAAGAGGCCGCCCTATTGCTTCACAGTGTGGTGGTGCTGAGATTTTAGAGGGGCCCCTAAACTGCCACAAGGAGAAAAAAAGTCCACCCAGCATGCATCTACAATAACCTCGTCCCGAGGGGCCCCTAAGGGCCTCAACGCACAACACCGCAACCCCAGTGCCTCTGTGAAGTGGTGGTGCCAAGATAACATCTACAGGAGGTTGACTGGTCGCCATGGCGCTCATTTCTTTCTTTTTTTCAAACCGTTGTTATCTTTTTAGTCTCTGAAGATGTGACGAATAAAGGTTTTAGTGCACACTTCAAATAAATCAAGTAAATAATGAACATTATAAAGGAAAAACACATGGCTTGCAGATGGGAAATCTTTATTATTATTACATATTATATATATATATATATATATATATATATATATATATATATATATATATATATATATATATACATAGTTATTACTATTCTGATATACTTTAATATAGTGTAAAATATAAAATCTTTATAAAAATACATAAACTGTTTCATGTCTTGTGATATTATATATATATATATATATATATATATATATATATATATATATATATATATATATATATATGCACTTTGTATATTTATTATGCAAATATGAAGACACACATTCATGTGTATATTTAAGGAAAAAATGTATATATTAAGTATATTGTATATAAATATATATGCAAAGTATATGCTGTATGTGTGTGTCTTTCTATATTAATAATAAATGTACGCAGCGCATGAGGAATTTATATGAAAATGTCATAAACATGACAATACTGCCCTCTTCTGGTTCATAAGCCATAACATGCCTTTAATCTTTAATGTGTCATTTTAAAACACACACATATACAATAATATTTATTCTCTTCAAAGGAATGAAATATGCGATCTCCTTCATAATTACCGAGCGTTATAATAAATCCAAAACCTTTTAATAAAACACTGACTATTTCAAACTGTCTTTAAACAGGTGTTTTCTTTTCCTGCGTCCGTCAGAAGAAATAGGACTGTTCGTAAGCGGAGATGCGGGCCACATACACGGGGTCGTAGTTGTATATGAGCGCGCTGCTCTCTTCTGCTGCTTCTCTGAAGCGGTGGGAGCTTCTCCTTCCTGAAAACACGCTCAGCCGAATGAGGAACAAGCGAGCAGGCGAATAAAGCGAAGCACGAGACCGCACTCACCCTCGTTTACGAAGAACTCAGCCAGCAGGGACGACACGCGCACAGCGTGGCGGGAATGAGGGAAGTCGTAGCGAGGGTCCCACTGAAAGCGGTTGACCTCTGGATGCCACTGCACCCCGTAGAAAGGGTACTTCCTGCCTGCGGACCAGTCACATGTCATCCACGCTGTGTATGTTTCTGCGCTTGTTTCGAACGCGTCTGGCTTCGTTACCTTCCACGGTCGAAACGAACTCGACGCCGTTTTGCGCTACGTTCGTGGAGAGCGCCGAGAAGAAGCCACTTAATTTCTCATTTCCCGCGAAGGCCTGCAAAAGAGGAAGGGTTTACGGGCCTTAATCGGGTTAGGCTTTATATTGAATTCGACGCGGAAGAAAACAAGTCCGTGAGGGATAGGGTTAGCGCCTTTACAGCGGCACGTACTGCATAAAGAGCCAATGAAACTGTGTTTGATGTCGTTTTTTGTCAAATTGAAGTCTTTTGGAAAGAATGAGAGCTGCCCTGTGTGTCTTACATGCGTATATGAAAGACGTACCTCTTTGGTCACTCCGTAATGGTGGTAATTTCCGGTTAGTGGTTCCCGGGACAGCGCTTTACGAAGGTCAGGTGGGAAACTGGCAAACATGCGACTGGAGGAAGCCTCTGTTGATAGAAAGACATTGGAGATAAACGCTTGAGGCGGCAAAAGGTTTTCAAAGAAGTCTCTTAAATTCAACAAGGACGCATGCATTTGATCAAAAAATATTTTTTACCAAAAAACTCTAACATTTCAATATCTTAAATGATAATTCTCTATTTTAATGCTAACAAAATAGGATTTGTTTCTTTATGTAGGGTGTAAAATCACAGAAGAATAATTCTATTGGCCTATTAGCCGGTGTATTTATTTGATCAAATATACAGAAAAATATTAGTAATGCGAAAGTGCAATTTTATTACAGTATTAAAATGATGATTTTCTTTTTTAATGTCATTTAATCATTTATGTCTGTGACGCAAAGCTGAGTTTTCGGTTCTAAAAAAGAAACCATTCTAAAAAAGATTGATTATCAATTTTTGAAAACATTTGTGCTGCTTTAGTACTTTTTGGAACCCAAGACACTTTTTCAGAATTCTTCAATGAGTCAAAGTTTAAAAAAATTTTTTAGTATTTATTCGAATTAGAAATCCTTTTAACCATTCATGTCTTGATTTTCCCCTTTTTATCAATTTACCACATTTTTGCTAAATAACTGTAAAGTATTAGAAAGAATCCAGACCTTTGAACCATTTTTAGATTGAAAAACATTGTAATAATCTACCTTTAACAATTTATTTTCGCTAGAAAATAGTCTTTTGTGGAATGCAAAGATTCCATGGATGTCATCGGCTCTCCGTGGAACCACTGACCCCAATAAAAATTAAAAAAAACGTTTTTAGCAATATCATCTGCAAAAATGAAACGACCCGGTCTTGACTGCAGTATATACACTTAGGCCGAGCACCTGAGGTGAAGTTGAGTGGATAGGTGACATTCTCAGCGGTCGTCTTGCTCAACAGGTTTTCTCCGGCCACCAGCACCGTGAGCAGCTGAAATCCCAAACACGTTCCCCAGATGGGAAAGTAATCACCCTCGTCGTTCGCCTGAGACGGCACAAAAATAACTCACAGTTCATTTCCTTTATTTTCAGTTGCTAAAATATTTACAGTAATGGCACACGACAAAACCTAAGCTAGTGGCGGGCGGTATAGCGGTTCGTAGCGTGTTTGTTTGTGTTCGTGTTTGTCTCATTTAAAGACTGACTAACCTAGAGACTATATTTTGGGCTGCGGCCGAGCTGGAAGACGTCTCCAGCACCGTCCCATGAGCCCGGCTGGGACTCTTCCCGCCGCGGCGCCTCACGTTCACCTGAAGTCTCTTACCTTAAGGGCCAGCCTGAAGTAAATCCCGGCGGTGCGGGCAAAGTCAGAGGTCTCCAGATCCACGGCGCCTCCGATGAGAAGGAGACTGATCGATCGGAAAGCAAAACTTTCTATTAACTGGCAGAGCTGGGCAATTTTAGGCTCCAGCATTGTCTTACTGGACACTGCTTAATGCCCAAAAACAACTTGAAAAGATAACGAATGCATCGGGGAAGGTCTCCACATAGTCTACAGCGTTTTGAAAGAGAGACAGGGAACATACCCGTTTATTGACCTGAAGATTTTTTCATGCTCTGCCAAACTCTGGTTTAGCCTGTAACATACAATGTCGCAGTCACACAGACTGGAAAATTGGATAAAACTGTGCACATTTTTGTGCATTCATTTAAAAGTAAAAATAAAATGATCTTTTAAGTTGGTCAAAAAGACACTCTAATGTTCAACTAACTGCACTGGCCTAACGTAAATGTGAAATGTAAGTAACATTAAAACTTTAAAGCAACGTTAAGTTCACACTTATGTATATTCTGTTAAAATTATTTGTCAAACAAGTAATGGCATGCATAATAAAAAAATGTGTTACCTATATTTACTATTTATTTACTATTATTACAAATACGCATAGCCTATGTATATATTTAGTGTACATAATTATTTATATAGAAAAACATTATGCGTATGTATTCATATAGGCAATAATATAAAATACAGCTTAAGGATATGAAAATGTATCAAAGTAAATATTAACGTGTGTGTTATACATAAATAATATGCACATATATAATGCACACAACAAAAACTTTTATTTTGGATGCGATTAATCGCACTATTTCTACGGAGTGCAGCCTACTTCTTGTTCACCTGGAAATACTGAGGTGTAACTTGATTTTTTTTTTTGACTTGGAGGCTTCAGTGCAACCAAACGGACAGGACTCACCTAACAGGCACAACCCTAGCTCCCCCGGACTCCGTGTACTTCACGTACGAGGAAGGGATGTACGTCTTCCCAAACTTCCTCATCGCCTCGCTGTCGACCTCCTGAGTCAGAATACCTGCAGAGAGAGTCGGGCGCGCTTCACAGTCAGCCAGAGGTCGTTAGTCGCCACCGCGCACGAACACGATGACGATAAACGAGCGATTTAAAGCTTAGTGCACGGTTTACCGATGATCGGCGTGTCGTTGTGAGGCTCGTTTCCCCGCGTGCACGAAACGACGACACACGCGCACGCCAGCGCGAGCGCCCCGAAGCCCATTCTGACCGACCACACACACACACACACACACACCGGTCTGCAGCAAACCAGCCGACCCTTCACTTATATATAACCCTTGTATCGTGTGAACTGAAAGTTGCGAGGGAAGTCGTCGGAAGGGCGGGGTCTGTACTTTTTGGAGGAAGGGAAGCGCTCGGGTTGAGCCCGCCACGTTCTCCGCAGCTTTTAGGAACTCGTTTTTTCCGAAACGTCCTCACAGGCGGCGTTTATCACGAAGCGCTGGGGTCAGAGACCCCATCAGCAACCCTGGCGAGGCCTTGCGATAAAACAGTCCGCGGGCGAACCTCAGACTTTCTCAGGGTTTTCCTCAAACCAGCTTTAAAGAGCAACACGGTGGCAATGGAAATTTTTCAGTTGATACTGATACTACTTAGTGCACCTGACATGCATATTTAATAATAAAAAAAAAAAACTTGCTTGTTTTTGGAAATCCATATAAAAGTACAAAAAAAGTGTTGGTAATACTGACCTAAGAATGAACAATACAGCATTTATTAATCTTAGTTAATGCTAAGTTCAGCATTTACTAATGCATTACTAAAACCATGCGTTGTGTTTGTTAACAGGTAATGCGCTGTGAACTAACAAGGATTGCATTTTTATGAACATTTTGGTTATTGTTTGTTCGTGTTAGTTAACTATACAATAACTAATGTTAACAAATTCAGTTATGAAGTGTTACCAAAGTGTTTGATTAAAAAAAAAAGTAGCTTTTTTAGTGTAAACAAAAGAGTATTTATTATGAAAATGATATAGCCTACTTAGAAATATGTGAACTGAATTACATTTTTGGACAGTTAGCTTCTTTTTTATTTGCATTTGCAATGAAATAAAAAAGCATTAGATTAAATTTATAAATGCAGTTAGTTTAGTTCATTTCAGTTAGGCTAAAGTACATGGCTGAAGGCAGTCACTGCATAACAGGACTCCAGCTGGAAATCATTCAGTAACGGAGTCATAAAATAAAATAATGAGCTGACTATTTATAGGACTCTAGTTATTTACTGTGCATCGGAAGTCAATAAATACACGATTGTGGCGCGGGATTCTATGCCGTGCATTTCCACGACCCCATAAAATAATATAGTCCATAAAACATGAGATTCACTCGGTGTGAAGAACCAGTGACTCACTGTAGTGCAAGAGCTGCGGCGTATGCATTTTCATGCAAATATACACTGACAGAAAAACTATGATATCGTCAAATATTGCAATTTAAATATATTTTAAAATGGTATTTCTGTGATGCAGTTCCCAGCATAATTACCCCAGTCTCCACTGTCAACGTACTGCTCAAGAAACACTTATCATTATTACCATCAATGCTGAAAACACTTAATATCTTTGTAGAAAGCATGATACTTTTAGTTTTTTAGGATTCTTTAACGACCAAACCGTTCAAAAGAGAAGCGATCTCCACTAAAGGGAAGGTGGTTGTGAATGTCATTTTTTAGCTTCTTGTTTTTCAAGCTTTTATTAAGCCAGTGTCATTTAGTACAGACGTATGGCATTTTTCAAATCTGTTTATGAAGGAGCGGCACTTTTTTATCATTTTATTTCAGTTTTTTGTTTTAATCTAAATAGGCTAGCTGATAAAGCATCGCTTCCTTATGTTCTCATTCCCTTTGACCCTATGAACGTGTGATTTAAAGAAATACTCACTTTTGGTCACACAACGAAGTCAGACTACACTAGCTCAAAATTCGAAGCCGATTAAACTCTTTCCTCAAAGTTGTCCCAAAACCAAAACACGTAAGTCTTAGGACAACTTTTCTGATCCACTTCGAATGACTACTGCGTGCATGGATGCACAATGTAACAAAAGTCTACATATGTGCCTACACCTTTAGGTTGATTCAGTCATATCAAATGAATATAATAATAATAAAAACAGCAGTTCCTTTAAATGTTACCGCATGAGGAATACTTGAGCTAATTTGACGAGACATTAGTCTTCCGTGGCTGAACGGCTGCGTGGTGTTGTGTGGGTTTGGCCGTGAAAGCGGTTGAACGCGTAGAGGAACGGATTGAGGAAAGAAAATGTTATCAACGAGCCCCAGCCGGCGTCGCACACGTTTTAGTGCCGCAGCTATCGGTGCTGAAGCATTGAACAGGTGCAGCGGTGTTCAGAATAAAGACCACACCACTTTACTGCAGACGCTGTGATGGAAAACACCAACCGGCTCTGCAACGATTTTGTCCAAAATGCTGCAGTGTGCCCTAAAATGTAATAAAATATAATTATTAACTGTTTTAATGATTACAAACAACCTCTAAAAAAATTATATCTGCACGCACAGGCTTTTAAAATATTAATAATAATAATAAAAAAAAAACAGAGGAGCGAAAACACATTTTTTGGCACATTTATTAACTTAATGTTCAACTCAAACCCATATTTCTACAATAGATGTGTCACTTATTGTAGCCCACAATATTTACATGTGTAATAGTGTCTCGTGTTGAAAAGACATTGCATAAATTTGAATAACTTTCTTTGAGCGTACAGTATAAATATATTTCATCTTTTTCATTCCGAGTTCTCCTTCTGTGACGGTACGCAGGAACATTTCCGCACAAATCGATTTACAGCACTGAAGTGAATTACTGGGGTTTCTAGCAGCCGCTGCTCAAGCCCTGTTTTCCAGAAGAGCCTGGAAGTCTGGTGAGCAAACCAACTTGTGTTTAATGTGTCCCAGCACAGACATGTCTCCTCTCCTGCCCTCTGTATTAACAGAGACCAGTTCCTACAAAAACACAGAAAAAAACAGTGTTATACAAACCTAAGAGCAAGCAATAAGACGTACGAAGAAGCTAAATAGTGTAGAAACCGCATGTAAATATCTCCTGATGAGTACTGCTCGGTCGTGTGCTTATAAAGCATTTGCCATTTCCTTTCATCGTTTAGCCTTTCAATCTTCAAATGCTGTCATGAGTTTATCTCAGAAGTGGATGACTGCCCATCGATAGGTTAAAGAAATAGTTCACCAAAAATGAAAATGCGCTGAAAATGCACTCATCCGAGATGAATTTATTTGTTCATGGGGGAAATTTTTTTTTTTTAGAAATTTATCAATACATCACCGCTGCAGTGAATGGGTGCCGTCAGAATCCAAACAGCTGATATTGTATATCTAGATAACTACTTATATTAGTATTCTAGTAGCGATTTTATTGTGCATTCACGTATCTGTATTTTTTCAGTATTTTACTTTTACATTTTATGACTTTAACATTCTGTCATTTTTAGATAATTCTGGCACATTTAAATGTTCTTTAATGTGTTGCCCATGTAAAGAAATAAAACCAGATAAAAACTTAATAATCCACACCACTCCAGGCCATCAGTTATCATCTTGTGAAGCGAAATGATGTGGATGTGTGTGTGTGTATCTTTAAACAGTTGCTTCTGGCCAAGTTAATAATTCATAATACTCCTCACTCCAGTGAAAAATCTCTCGCATCAAAACCCACCAACTTCTAGAACCGTTGTGGATTGAGTTCACTTGTAATTGGTGTTTAATTTGTGCATATTTCTCTCCTTATTCAGACTTTTTCACTGGAAGAAGCAATTTTATGCATAGAGGACTCATATTTTAGCCGGATGCAACAGTTTGAAAAAGTGTTAACGAATTTCTTATAAACGCACATCTTTCCATCACATCTTGGTTTGGGATTATTGTGATGTTTGGACATTCTGTACCCATTCACTGCAGAGGATCCATCGGTCAGTAAATTTCTCCAAATCTTTTCCCCATGAAGAAACGAACTCATCTACACCTCGGATGGCCTGAGGATGACACACTGCACTGAGGAGCGTAACAGACCTGCAGGAAGGCGCAGGGGGTCCCGAGGGCCACGTCCAGGGTGATGTCACCCAGTATAAGCTGCACTTTGCCTGACTTCCTCACAAGCATCTTGCCCACCAAACCCTCCTGGAGATCCTTAAGATTACAGGTGTTCTCATCTTGAGACTCCTCCTGACAAACAAACACACACACAGGAGATTAAAAAAATACACATGAGTATATGCAAAAAAATAAATAAATCTAGGGCTGATTATCACAATTTACACTGAATGATGTTTATAACATTGTTTGAAGCAAATGCATGCCATATTTCTACATGAAAATGAACTACTATAATATTAAGCCTCAAATGTCAATTCTACATTGGATTGGTTTATTCTTTAAATAAAAAAGCAAAACTATGAATAGTATCATAATGTTAAACTAAAATTCATTGCCGACCTGAGTCTCGGTCTTCTGCATCACTTCCTGTCCGTCGCTCGACTGCACCTCTGTTTTGGTGGGCCGGACGTCACTGGTGGGCGGCTGGCCTGGCAGAGAGTCAGGAAGTTGCATGAAGAGAAGCTCCTCCTCTTTGCAGTGATTCCACACCTCCAGTAAATCAGGCAGCAAATCAGGTTTGGGCAAGGGTGGCGGCCTGAACACAGGCTCCGCCTTCTTCGATTCAGGAATATCCAAAGGCTCCTGCTTGACTGAAGAAAGACAAGGTTAATCTCTCTGAATATCTCTGTGACTAAAGGTGCGGTCTCACTAGCGGGAACCTAATAATGTGCGTCTTTGTATGTTTATTGAAGTTCCTCCTACTCTTGACTTCGGCTCCAGCGCTGTCGGTGCTCATCGGTTCAGGATCTGAGGAGGTCTTTTCTGATTGGAGCGTCTCCTCGCTGAACTCCTCTTTGAAGACCCATCCTGACACAGCCAGGGGCAGCTGCACTGGACAGCTTCCTCTTTCTCCTCTCAGGTGTGGGTCATCCAGAAACTACACACACAAACAAAGGCTTGAGGGATGCTTGTTTTTCTCAGTTAAGCAGGCGAGAAAAAAAAAAAATAAATTAAATAAAAAAAATAATATATATATATATATATATATATATATATATATATATAAATATATAAAAACAAATGATATTTTGCAAGATAATTAGGATGTTTTTTAATCACGTATCGTATTTTTCCCCATAATTGCCATCAGTGTAAAGCATCTGGACATTTATCTTTCGGTTTATCTTCCTATTCTTTTCAAGGGTTGACAGGACAATTGACAATTTTTTGTAAGAAATACTACAATGATATATAATATAAAAAAATTCATGTAAAAGAAACGTTCATTACAGTAAAGAGAATTAAATGTAAGTCTTATAAAAATTGTGTCTTGATGTAAACAGACCTCAAGTGAGATTATCTTCTTTTTGTTATTTCTTCCTTTTGATTTCGGGGTGTGATACAAGCAGGTAGGGGTTCAGCACAGGTCTGAGTTAAGTTAATAAGCTTTAGTTTTTTTAAAACATACGTTGTCCTTCTCAAGTTTGCGCAGGATTTCTTTGGTCTCCTCTTCGGTCTCTCTCTCCTTTTTGATGTTAATGATGGGTGAAGGGCCGCTGTTTGCCGTTTCTCTGGTATCATCGTATACACCTAATCAAACAAAACTAATTAAGACAGCGCTGATATGAACAAGTCACAACACACGATGCTAATTATATTTTACGCCAAAACCCAATTTATATTTTTCCAAGAACATTCAAACCCGTGGTAAATGCAAAAGATACTTATAAAATCACATTAAAAAAAATCATTGAATTCTGAAAAAAAAAAAAAAAAATCATTATGGTGTCCATAAAAATATTAAGCAGGGCAGCTGTTTTAAACTCTGATAATAATGAATGTTTCTTGATCAGCAAATCAGCATATTATACTGATTTCTGAAAGATCATGTGACGCCGAAGACTGAAAATTCAGCTTTGCATCACAAAAATAAATCATATTAAGTATATTATATTAAAACTGAAACCCATTATTTTAAAGATATTTCAAATAAATACAGCCTTGATGAACATAAGAAACATCTTTCCAAATAAATGCAATGAGCAAAAGTAACTTCTTTCAAAAACGTAACTTACCAACCACGAACTTCTGAATGAATCTAGCGTCACAGATATTTTAAAAAGACGAATGTTAAGTTCTTTGACTGTAAACAGCCTCAAGCAAGGCTAATTAGTTATATTTTTAGCAGAAGGGCTGTTATTAGCTTTAGCAGTAAATCACCGGGGGTCATCTTTCTGTTGCTGCTCCAGCTTATAACAGCAGAAAGCGTCTCAGGGGTGTGCGTTACTGTGATTTAACTACATTTAAAAGGTGCTGCGAGGCACTAATCAAGCGTCGCTGCCTTGATACCACGTAGTGTCGCTAACAACAAACTCTGGCTCGAAGCCCGGCCGAACGATTTCTCAGCTCCTTTACCTTTCCTCTTGGCCATCATCTCTGCAGGCCCCTGCTCAAAGATAGAATGTGACTGGATGACCTCCGGGCGACCTCGGCCCCTCCCTCGGCCGTCCCGCTGACGACCTCGATCCACATCCTTCTTATCCCGTCTCGTTCGTTCATCAGCTTTTAATCTGCGGCAAAGCAAAAACACACCACCCTCGCTCGTTAGAAACGTCAATACCTTCTTTATGCCAACAATGAATTACAGACAACATATTGACGGCAAGTGGACCAAAGAGTCACTTACTCCTCTTTTGATTTTCGACCGATAATATTGGGCGTGAAGGTTTTCTGCAGGACATACGAGAAGAGGACACTGAATTGCAGCAGGACGCATCTGAAATGTCTCGTGTGACTGTAATGTTCAGCTTGGTAAGGCTACCTTTTTGACTCCTCCTAACGTGAGGTCTCTGGAGCGCATTGTGGGCAGGCGTCCCGGAGAGATGGACGCAGGCAGCCGGCGACCCATCGGCAGCCCTCTGGCTCCCCCTACATGAGGCGTCCGGGGAGCACCGCTGGGGTCACCTGAGCTCTCCATCCTCGCTGACAAAACAAGACAGACGTTACTGCACTGGGCCAGTACACCTGCTTTGAGAAAAGCACATGCAAAGCATCTATACACGAAAGCTTTTTATGAGAAACTGAGATCAGTTTGTTACCAAATGCGTGAATGCTTTTGTTCTGTCCAAAACCTATAATAATACAGTACTGCTTGAAATGTTCTTGTAAAGTAAGGCTCTTATGTTTATGTTAATTTTTTTTATCTTTAATGACAATGAAAAGTACCTTTTCTTTGCTACTAAGCCCCAAAATCTAACTATGAGATAACAACACTGATTTTATTCATTCATTCATTTCACTATGATTTTAATCTTTGACATGGTCTTGGTCGGTATTAAGATATCAGGGTTGCATTTTCACAGAAAATCACAAAAAAATTAAATTGAGCTTTTCACAGCCTAGGTCACACACACATGCATCATATATATATATATATATATATATACATATACACATATATATATATATACATATACACACAGACACAGACAGACAGACAGACAGACAGAGACACACAGACACACACACACACACACACACACAGACACACACACACACACACACACACACACACACACACACACACACACACACACACACACACACACACACACACACAGACACACACACACACACACACACACAGACACACACACACACAGACACACACACACCACAGACACACACACACACACACACACACACACACACAGACACACACAGACACACAGACACACACACACACACACACACACAGACACACACACACACACACACAGACACACACACACACACAGACACACACACACACACACACACACACACACACACACACACACACACACACACACACACACACACACGTGTATAAATTGGAGTATAACTTGTTAACACAGTCGGATGTTCCCCCGCTCTGTTACTGTGTGATCATCCAGTCGCACACATATATTAGTAACTTCACTGAAACGCCGGTATTCCCACGCTTCCGAACACATGGCGAGACAAACACTCCGCCTCTCGACGGGACACTCACCAGCGCGCTTCCTCTAGAGACCCCTCGAACAGCGGCTGACAAAACACTCCGAAACACACCCGAGCTTCGCGCAGAACCGAGAGTTTACGATGAGAACCGGCGCAAGTTTGTTTAAGGCGGAGTTTTACGCGTAATGACACTTTGACCCGGGTGACGCAGTGAACACGTGACCGGCGAACGTCACCTCTGCGCCGCTCCGCGCGGGACGGCTTTAAAGACGAGCCCCGCGCGAGACCTCGGGGCGGGGCAGGAAAAATAAGAACGAGCTACTATTAGGATTATAGTACAAAACAGCAACAACAAACATGTCCCTGAAAGAAACTTAATTCGTTTGTTTATCTGAGCAACCTCACCTTTTTTAGTCGTATATTTCTGGATTGGACAGCTATTCAATTAAGAGAATTAAAGACTGGGGTTAAAGCTAATACACATGTGCTCTTTAAAAAAAAATGCATAATATATATACTTATTAATTATGTGCTCTGCGTATGTAAACTTGTAAAATATAAATTTCTGGACACAGAATAGCCCAGCTATATGATATTAAAGTACGAGTATGAAAGCACAAAACAGCGACATGATGATTTTATGATGATTTGTTCATTGTGGTTATTCTGTGTTCATTTTGGTTTTCGCACATATATTAGTTTCGTGGTTATCTTCAGAAAACAAAAAGAAGCAATGATATTTGATAATCGTGTTTAGAATAAAATCAAACGACGATGCGCATAAGAATATTTTTACAAATGGCAAACTAAGCGGTTTTTGGTTTTTACTGATTTGTTCCAAGTCAGTGGCTGCCATTCTTCAGAATATCTCCTCGTGTTTTACAGAAAAAGAAACTCATACGGGTTTGGCAAAATGTGAGGGTGAGTGACTGTTGACCTCGCAGGACTTTATAATCGTAGCACTGACTTCAGATCAGGCAGAATGGTAAAAATTCATCTTAAATAAGTAAATGATTTCGCGATCAGTTCAGGACGGCCTGCTGCATGCTCTGACCAATCAGGAACGCCGATTTCAAACCACGAATCAAAATCTGCTCGTCTATAAGGACCTTTGCCAGGGTCTATTGCGTCTCAATGATCCGCTGTCCTTTAATGAATCTCCACCCGGAGATAAGTCAAGTCATCTTCAGAGAGAGTCCACAGTGAGTCAGGAACAGGACGTATTGTTGTGCGCTGTGTGTGTGTGTGTGTGTGTGTGTGTGTGTTTTTCGATGCAGGGGTGTGCTGCTCGTGACCATATGGCGCAGCATTTGGTGAGTTCCTCTGTAGGTTGAAGCCTCAGATGGTCCTGTCCTTGAGTAATAACTCGAGCGGACGCTGATATCAGTGGAGCAGATCCACCTCACCAGCGTATACTTGAGTTATGGCCCCATCACGGCGTAATCAATGGAGTCTGACCCTCGGCGTAAGGGTGACATATAGCGCACTCGCTGCCTCATTTCTGAGCGTGTGTGTGTTTTCCTGCAGAGCCTAGCAGTTTAAGGCTTCAGTACGGTTACTCGGATTCTGAGCATATCTGAGATGGTCTCAAAATAAAAGTGGTCACGCAGTGAATGCTGAAGACCATCTGCATCTCCGGAGGGGGTGTGAGAGATACACAAACACACGTTCACTCATCACACACCACAACCATATCAATCAATCAATCAAGCTCATTTATTTCATCCGAAATGCATTAAAAAACCCCGGTAATTTTGTGCAATATTGTCGCAGCTTAAAATAATAGTTTGCGTTTTGATATATTTAATTTATTCCTTTATTTTGTTCCTTTTGATCCTTGAGAAGTCAGTATAATACGTTGGTTTTTTAATTGATGTTGGAAACTGTTGTGTTGCTTCATATGTCAGGATTCGTTAATGAATGAAAAATGAAAAAGAACAGCATTTAATCAAAACAGAATTTATTTATTTATTTATTTTTAAAGTAATGAATATTAACCACTGTAACGTAAATACTTAATTAACCATGTTCATTAGGCTTTACACGGTCACTTAGTAGTCTCATAATTGCCAAGATAGCACCTTTTTTGACCCTTAGAGATAAAAAACCATCAAACTCGAGGAATTTCACAAACAGACAGACTTCATGGAGGCCGAAGACGTTTAAACTGCGTGTGTCGTGGCGGTCTCTGTGGAGGTGGACAGAGTGTGTGTGTGTGTGTGTGTGCATCAGGCTTCTTACATCACTTTTACGGTTCATTGATGCTGCACTTTCTCATAGCTGCTCATTTCCCCTCGGCATACAGCTGTAAAAACAAATACACGAGGACAGAGAGAGAGAGAGAGAGAGAGAGAGAGAGAGAGAGAGAGAGAGAGAGAGA
>NC_056706.1:20906346-20938846 GCF_018831695.1 Puntigrus tetrazona | reverse complement strand
AGAACGAACCCATCGGTCTGAGCTGTACAGATAAACTAAGCGTATATATTTAACAGTGCACGTTTATTTTTCTCTCCCCGGCTGTAATGTCTGTGTTTGCCGGTTCTTCAGGAGATGGCTGAGGTGGAGCAGCTCTCCACTCCCCGCGACATCGAGATCAGCGACGTGAGCTGCGACTCTTTCCGGATCCGGTGGGACATGGCCCTCGAGGACGCGTCTCGGCTGACGCATTACTTCATCGACCTGAGCCGCAAACAGGGCGGCGAGCAGAACCGCTTCAAGCACAGGGTCAGTATATCCTCTGAGATAAACTTATTACAGGGACGTCCTCTCAGAACCATCTGGGGTTAAACGAGGGCTGGTGACTGACAGCACTGGACCCCGTTGACTCTCACTGTCGATATAAGCTATTCCTTCTCATAAACTATTTTTATAAGCATTTCAACACACTATTTTTATGCATTTGTATTGAAGGAGTCAGCGGGCCACTGTACAGTTAACCACAGCCTACAAACAAAAAGAAACAAGCACAATGAATCAACAAAATGCATTTTAAAACAGCAAACATCTTACAGTAGCCTAATACTCTTTAAAAAGTACAAAAAAAAGCATGAATGCATACACTTAATAAGAATTGCATCCTAGCTGGCAAAGATTCTGAATACTTTAAAATGTATTAAAAATATTTTTAACCATTTTTATAGAAGGTAAACCTGACTAGTCCATGTAATCAAAATGAATCGATGAATAAAAGTAAGGGTAAAACAGTCAAAATTTACAATTAATATTGTAACACACACACACACACACACACACATATATATATATATATATATATATATATATATATATATATATATATATATGCACAAATTATGATTATTATTAAAAGTATTGTAACTTATTATTCCTTTTTGCCCGTGGTGCTCACAACACCATGATCATGGGTCTGATTCTTAGCAAAAAATAACATGCATGAGCTATTGATAAATGAATTGTAAATGAATTACTGCATGAATCAACGTATGAGTCAATCAGTCAGTCAAGGTTAAAAACAATAAGCACAACTTTTGCAGTAATCATTCTTAATCTTTAAAACTGCACATACCTGTTGTTGTTTTTTTTTACAAATCGCATTTCGCAAATTATGACTGTTCTAAACAGCATTGTAACCATTTTAAATGATTATTAAACGGACAATTTAGCAAACGTCACCTTCTGACAGCAAACAATAACTTGTAACTATTTTAATTATAAAAAAAGAGAGCGCTTGCAACGCCGTGATCGTGGGTTCAGTTCTTAGAAACAATAACATGCATGAACTATTAAATACGTGTTTTCAACACAGTGCAAAACATCATAATCATAATATAAATTGCATATGAGAAGGCTATTGGCAGGCATGTTCATGAGAAAAAGAAAAACATGGATTAAGATTAAGAATAGTTTGTAACACTTTATTTTAGGGTCTCTTGCTTATTAGCATGCATATTAGAATATTAGTAGCAATGAAGCAATCCTACCCACTACCTAAACTTAACAACTACCGCACCAACTACTAGTAAGCAGCAAATGACTATTGATCTACTGGAGGGAAAGTTAGTAGTTATTAGTGAACAAGTGTTCCCTGCTGTGTTGCTGAACTGTTTTCATGCTATATTTCTTTAAGCCGAGCATCCCCTGGTTTCCTGTGTAGTAGAGGTGAAATAAAGCAGGCTCCGGCGAGGCAGATGGCAGGGCTGATGTAGGTGGTAGGTGTGTTGGTAATGAGCAGATCTGACAGCCCTTCAGGGCCACGGTGATGCTCATGTCACTTCTAATACAAGACACAAACTTGAACAAAACTGCTGCAAGCGGATAATGACGCACTAGGGCATAAACACATAAAGCCCCCAATGCCACAGCGAGCACCCCTTTAAGAGCATGTAGAAAAACACTGCTTTAAAAACATCAGTTCCCTAATAATTTAGTAATAATTTGGAGCACCTATCGTTTATTTGCTTTTATTACTTTTTATATTTTTGTTAAAACAGTTAAAACAACCAATTTAAAAAAAAATAATAATAATTTGGATAAAATAAATTTTAATTGAGTGTGCTACTAATTATTTTAATTTACCAATTTTATATATATATATATATATATATATATATATATATATATTATAATTTTTTTATAACTTAAAACAAACAAAAATATGTGCAAATAGGATATTGTTTTGCATAAATTAATTGTAAAAATGTATTAATTGTGTGGCATTATGCACCTATTTGTTTTTATTTATTTTTGTATTTATGTATTTGTATTTTGAGCAGTAAAAAAACATATTTAGCACATTTTTGGGCATTATACACGTCTTTTTTAGTTTATTTTGCAGTATTCCTCGCCACATACACATGAAAATCTGCAGCAACTAACTAAAACACGCGTGTAAATTAATTATCACAAATCCGACTGACTTCCAGCTGCAATCAACAACTGCGAGACTTAATTGTCAATTTAGCGGACTATTTAGTGAGTGTGAGGATGATACCCCGAAGAGATAATGAATGAATGGAAATCTTCATTGCGTTTAAATTCTACCTGACAAAATGTAGCTAGTGTTCCCCGCTAGCGTATCTCTTCTGCGCTCGTTGGCTGCCAAACATAATGCAGTCATGAACTGCTGCTAACGGCGTGTGATTTAGCCGTGGCTCTGATATCACACGTGCAGGTGAAAGGAAAGGACCTGCTGAGGGCGTTGCTATGGTTACGCCCCTCTGAGCATTTCATCATTGGTTCTGCTTGTCAGGATCCCGAGCCTCCGCAACAAGACTAATTAGCTCTTATACGTGAGAGGAAAGACGTTACGCTTTAGTGACGCCTGAAAACGTCTTTCGACAACAGGCGCGAGATTTCTCACTAAACACAATTATCAGGCAATTAGTGTTTCCCATGATTCATTCTACTGGTAAACCGATGTTATAACACTATAAATGTATAAATACATTATTAGGCAAATACTATATGTTGGAAAAGTTTGAATAGTACACAAATAACTATTCAATTAACTGAATTTCAGTCTAGATTGTTTCATATGCACTTCTTATGTCGCTTTTTATGTCTACACATAACTAAATATTAGCCATTTTTTAGTAATTGGTTGATTCTTCTTCTGAAATTGGCAGTTTAGTTTTCAAATCCAGCTAGCTTGTTATTTTAGAATATTATTTTATTATAATGTGCATTATATCATACTTTGAATTATTGCTGTCAAACGATTAATCACGACTATTTGCATCTAAAACAAACATTTACGTGTACTTAAAATATCTGTGTGTTTATTTAGTATATATAAATATAAATGCATGTATACATGTCAGAAAAGTATTAAATACATTCATATATAATATAAATTATGTAATTATAAATATATACATGTAAAAATATACTCATGTATACTGTATGTGTGTGTATTTATAAATGCATAAAAAATATACAAAGTACACAATTCTATTTATTTTTATTTTGGATGCGATTTATCGTTTGACAGCACTATTATAAATTTGTTAATTTCAAAAACATTCAATTGCAATATTTTATGCTTTTGTGATTTTATTACATTTTATTAGTTGATGTTTTTTTTTCATAACAGTTTTTTAGCTTTTCAACCTAAAAATACTTTCAGTTAGTTGCTAATGCTAATACTCATACTTAATTAATTAAATTTCAGCTTTATTTCAGTAAAAAAAGGCCGACCTGATCTGGCTTCTATGTAGTGTCCATCAAATACCATCCATAAAACCAGAGGACTGTAACCGAGCCAAACAGCGGAAAACTGCTGAGCCATCACAGTCAGACAATCAAAATATCGTCAAAGTTGAGACATTTCTGGAGTGAAAATTTCAGTTTCAGTAAGATCTCCCTTCTTTGGTCCATTTTAATAGAAACTCTATTAAAATGCACTACAAATCTCAACCGTTTTTAACACACTAGGGGGTTTAACAAACACAAAGGTTCAAGTATTCTTCTCTTGAAGGAAACGATTAACTATCAGCGCCCTCTGGTGTTTGGCTTTTTTTTTCAGGACGTCCCCACCAAGCTGGTGGCAAAAGCAGGACCTCTGCCGATGGCTGTGAGGGGCCACTGGTTCCTGAGTCCTCGAACAGAGTACTGCGTGGCTGTCCAGACCGCCATCAGACAGCCGGACGGAGACTATCAGGTGTCTGAATGGAGCCAGGTAGTGGAGTTCTGCACTGGAGGTAAGCAGAGACGGGTTACTTTGTTAAAATAGTTCCTCCTGGAGAAGCTTTAAAGTGCCCCACTATGGGTTATAAAAGGTTGCAAGGCTTTAATTTTCTTAAGACATGCTTTTTACCTTATTTGTTAATGACTCCCAAACGAATCGTATTTTGCTCAGATAGCAGACACGACCGGTTTTGGATACATCTCTCTTTCTCTTGTTTAATGTCATAAGCGCTTTATAGAAAGCGCTTGTGTTTTCTGTTCAGTGGTTGTGTTTGAAATGGGTTCTTTTCTGCAGATTACGCCATGGAGCATCTCCAGCAGCTGTTGGATAAAGCTCAGGCCGCCGCTGGGAGGCTGCTCAGGTTCTCCGTCTTCTACCGCAATCAGAGTCCTGAGTACTTCCATTACGTCAGGTTGGTGTCGTCCGTCATCCTCAGTCTCTCCGCCGCTTGCGCGCGTCTCCTTCTGTGACAGCTCTAAGACTGCGGCGTCTGATTTATCTGCTGTGTTTTGTGATTCGAGAACGCTAGTGCACTGCATACCAAAACTGACTCCATTTACTTCATTCGTGTCTCGTTGCGTGTAATGCTTCGTTGCGCGGTATTGCAAAAATGTTAGTCCATATAATATTACATCAAAATGTAATTGTCTTCTAATACCTTGCCATGCATATTCGATTCGGCATGCGGTTTGTCATTTGTCAGGCATTTTCTACTGAGCATGGCCGCTAAGCCTTAAGGGGTTAGTTCATCCAAAAATTATTGTATTGTGAAAACACAAAAAATTGCAGGTTCAATCACTTGGTTCTATGCACCGGTTGTTGATTAGATGAAGGCAGATCTCATGCAAGCTTGCAATCGACCGTAAAGAAGGGGACAGGGTTCACCCAAAAATAAAAATTGTGTCATTTACTCATCCTCAAGTAGTTCCAAGCCTGTATGAATTTCTTTGTTCCGCCGAACACAAAGAAAGTTCGTAACCAGGCTCTTTTGGTTCACCATTGCCTTAGTAGGAAGAAAATACTGTGGAAGTCAGTGGTGACCCAAAACAGGCAACTGAGTGAGGTAAAAAAAATAAAGCATTGGTTCATATAGAAGGTGACCTGTCCTTCATGGTGTTTAAAACGGCAGGTTATTCTACATCTGTCTACACAGGTCAGAGTGTGGAGGTGCCATGCTCCCGTCTTTCAAAGACAACAGCGGGAGTCACGGCTCGCCGATCAACGGAAAGCTCCGCGGCGTCTTCCTCAGCTGCAACACAGAGTTCGACACGGGCCTCCCTCCCAAAGACTCCCCGTACGGCCCTCTGCGCTTCCAAATTTCCGCCGACCGTCTCCTCGGCCCGAGCACAAACCTCTACTTTGCTGACTTCTACTGCATGTACACAGCGTACCATTACGTGGTGCTGGTGCTGGCCCCTGCCGGATCGGAGGGGGACAGCTTTTGCAGCAGCCGCCTTCCACGACTGGACCTGTCAAGCAATCCCTTCCTGACGTACACGCCGGGAGACGCGGCAGTCTTCTGTCACGCCAGCGACGTCATCCTGGAGCTGCTGCACACTGAGCCCTTGCTTCTGGAGCACGGCATACTCGCTCAGATCAGCGGCCGTCACCAGCTCATGAGTCTCTCCACTGCAAACGCCAAAAAAGACCCCAGCTGTAAGGTGTGCAATATCAGCGTGGGCCGCTGAGCTGTGGCTGCTCTCACCGGAAGAGCAACCGGAAAACCAGACCATGAGGACCGATGTCTGGAAAGGGAGCCAAAGCTCTAACGAGAATCTGAATATATATTCACAATTAAAAAGAGGTATTTGGAATTCGAAAATAAGCCAAAGGCATTGCACAAAATGCATATAGATGAATGAGGTCGTGGTAGTCTGGCTACTAGTCTGACCACTTGTTATGAAATCAAGCCATATGATCTGTGAGACACCTATTTAGATCTTGAAGCGCCCCTATTATGGGTTCATATTTTGGTATTAGGAGTCATAAACAACATGCATGCAAGGTCAAAAAACACTTTCATTTTCATTTTATTACCCTAACGACTCTTAAACGATTCACTTAGTCATCTCTCCAACCCCCCTGGTGATCGGTCGCTTACATTTAAAGCGGTGTTTGTACGCTTGCATCCCAAAAGCTTCACCTAGTGACAAAGAATGAATTAGCATTTTCGAATAAAGATCAACAAGTGGGCGGCTAATATGCTAATGTTTCATTTTGAGGTCAAAGAGAAACGGCTTGGGACTCTTTCTTTCGAGAGACGATAAACTGTTCATTCACTAAGAGCTGTGCTACACACCGCACAAAAGCTTATTTTTTTAAAAATCCACAATAGGGGCGCTTTAAAGAGACGGTTCACCCAAAAGTGTTTCATCATTTACTCGCTGTCTGTTAAAACCTAAATGCGGTCCACGAGACTAGCGATGCATTTCGAAAGTCTTCTGAAGCCATGATGTGATAACTTGTCCGAGTCCACTTCTTTAAAGACTAATCAAGGTGACATTATTGAATTATGTAACCGATTCTATTTATTTTTTTATGAAGTCATTTGGGTTGTTACCTGTAATTAATTTCGTGAGTCGTTGTGTGTGTATATATGCATAAACGTGTTACAGTTGTCTGTACAGAATGCTTCAACATAGAATAAAACCCTTCTGAGAGTTTCTGCACGTTGTCTGTGCGATAACGATTGTTTTAGTATAGCTCTGACCAAGTTTTAGTGGTTTTGATGCAAAAGAGAAAAAACTAAAATTCTTATTAAATAATTGTAGTACTGCATGGGCATCATGGACCAAATCATTCATCTTCAGAATTGCATAAAACAGACAAAATAGTCCTTGACTTGCTTCCAAGGCCAGAAACCGAATGAATATATAACAAATGTTCCAAACGGGAAATGCCTGATATTAAGATTTCCAAATAAGCCGCAGAGCACATAGCAGCCATTAAATCCGTAATAGATTCCCAAACCTCTGGTGATATTAGATGACTAAAGGAGGCCCGTGTCTGCACGCAATGCATAATCTGATCAGGGTTGATTATGAACAGGCCACTCATAATCATGATCTCTGTCTGCAGATGAGAGCAGGATTTATCTGGCACGTCCTCAACGCTCTCACACAAAGACGACAAATTACAAGCCAAGCTCTCGCTTTCCTTGCCAGCAGGGACGCTTTCTTTATGGCGTTCTGCAAAACATTTTAAAGCAGCAGCACTGTATCCCGGAGGTCGAATGAAAAGATCAGATTAGTTTTTCCACTTAATGCAACAGGATCACAAACCTAAAACAATCAATGAAAACCACCATTCTCAGATAAAACAAGCTACACAAATCACTTTTTGGTTTCCAGTCCAGGGCTCTCACGTCAATCCAAAGACCTTTCAGGTACCAATCCCTGGAATTAAAGGCATTTAAATGGATTATAGCGTCCGAGTCAAAAACGTCCTAGGATTGGAATGAACCTCCTTGATCCTAGTTGGTGTCCCTTGTGAAATTGTTTAACTTGTAACATGATTAAACTGAACGTATAGAAGTCGTAGGTCGCCCTTGACCACAGAAACCTTCTAAAAACAGCAGCAAAATAAGAAAGGGACCACTCTTTAGGATGCAAGTTCAGTGTTTATTTTAATTTAATAAAATGTTTATACATTATTAAATTACCCACAGCGTGCAAGGGTTTCATAAACATGTTAAAGTGCTCAGAAATTAAATGGCACGTTCCTAAAATAGCCCAACATCTTTTTTAAAAAAAGATAAATACTTATCTGACACGATATCAAAAATATTTTCCACAGCACGCAAGGGTTAAGTAAACGCTTCCACAGTACGATTTTCCCCAAATGTAAAACTTATAAAAATACACCTCGGCGCTCGTAAAAAGCTCTCCGTTATCATGGCACGGCATCATCAGTATGCGCTGAACGGGTCAGAAAGCGGGTGACAGTGCAACGTTTGTAGTTTCGGGTTCGTTTTGCACATCCAGGTCACGCTTCACACACATGAACGCAGTAGTTCTTGCCGTCGTTGTTGTCCCAGTGCGCGGCCCCGAGCGCGGCGGGGAGGTAAGACACGCAGAACTCGACGCGCTCCCGCGGGTTCATCCGCTCAGGCACGCCGACGTTAAACTCGAACACGTCGGTTCCGGGCTCCCCGTAGCTCTGTTCCAGGTAGCTGCACGGCACGTCCCGGTAACTGCGCCAGGCGTCGAAAGTGACGCGGATGTGCACCGCTTTCTCAAAACAAACGTTCTTGACGCGCACGGTGCCGAGGATGGCGCACCTGGTCACGTTACAGCTCTCCAGCGCCACCATGCGTTCCCGAAGCCGGCTCCTGAACGCCTGGAAGTCCGCGCACGGCTGCTCGAACCCGAGCCTCAGCCGCGCGGCCTCGTTAACGGTGTCTTCGGGGCCGCCCAGCCTCTTCGGCCGCGGCGTTCTGAGCGGCTCGCGCGGGGTTCGGTCCTCCTTCTCGGAGAACAGGCGCACCGTGATGAGCGAGAGTCCTTTAGCGTCCGCGAACGCGACGCGCTTCCCCCTCCGACCGGTTTTAGCCGCGAGGAGGCCCGCGGAGGGGGAGCGTCTGTACTCGATCACCGGCTGGTGGGAGAGGCAGGGCCGCAGGGGTTTGGGCGAAGACACGCCGAGCAGGTGGTTGATGTTTGGAGATCCTCTGCACCTGAAGCCCACGGCCATGTCCACGGACCTCACGGAGACCGGCGGGCCAAACCTCGACATCACGCTGGAGGAGGCGCAGAAACACTTCAGTGAACACCACATGCGTTTGTAATGTTTGCAGACACACGAACAGTTCTAGCTGTAGACATTTAGTAGAAAACGTATGGACTACAGAAATTCCTAAGCCTAGCATTTTTAAAGTCTTGCCCAGGCCACACTTTTGAAGCATTTCCAGGCTTTTCATGACTGGAAACCCAATTAAAATGATAAAACTTACTTTGCACAAGTCATCTTCAGCGTATAAATGTAACTGTCCTTCAGAACTCTTATTTCCTTTCCTCCCAAAAGCGGACGCACACTTTAAAGTGAGCTGATGCTGTAAAAACACAAACATGTGAGGTTTTTTTTAGTAATTTAACATTTTGAATTCGTTTAATAGGCTAGAACTTGAAGAAAAGTCTTACTGTGCTTTCTTTTTGATCATTGGGTTATCCGAAGAGCTCCTTAAAAATATGATTTTTTTTTGTTTGTTAGGACACAAGTTTGAGATGTCTTGCACTACCTGCTCAGCTGAGCTTCAGGAAGCATTGTGTGATAGCTTGCGTCACTTCATCTTTTATAGTAGCTTGATCCCTCCTCCAAATTCAAGCCAATGAGCTTTGCAAACACCGGATAGGACTTAACCAGCTATTTATGACCTGATCTGGGGACTAAAGAGTACAGGAGACTAAGTCCTAGGGCAAATACATTGGGATGCTTGAAAAATATCAGGGGAAAAAAAATTATATCAGGTTAACATTCATATGAATGTTTAGGGAAAACAGTTCTTGTGTCTTGTATTTAATTGATTAATTAATGTATTTATTTCAGTAGTCCTAAATAGTGCAGTGTGCAATATATTATTATTATATATATTTTTATAAAATAGACTTTAAAAAAAGACAAGCAGTTTATATATATATATATATATATATATATATATATATATATATATATATATATATATATATATATATTTGATTTATTTATCATCTATTGTATAAACATTTATTGTGATAACTATTTAATTTTTTTGTATTATTTCAAACAGGTGGATTTTTAAGTTTTTTAATTAATGAATTAATAATATTATCACAAAAAGAAAAATGTAAGGACATGAGTGGCACAATTTTTACGATTTCTAACAAATGCAGAAGAAGGACAGTAATGATAACTTCTGTTTGATGCAATTTATATAACAGTCAAATTAACATAATTATGCCTCAGGACGGTGAGGAAAAAGCATGAAAACTCCTCCCGGCCATCTACCCAGACGACCCAGTGAGCGTGCTTTTGAACCTCATTAGGCTTTCGTTCTTCATGCTTGAGCTTCTTTTACAAAGAGAGAAAATGACTCTGCCATGCCAGAGCTGCGGTTCGGCACGTAGAGCGCTTGAATGTGGTTTGAACTCTTGCCAGTCAGCGCCTCAAAAACAGAAATGGCAAAGTGACGGTTTGCTTAACCATTTCTGGTCATGAGCAAAAATAAGAGAGTAATGACGAATGACATGCCTGACGTGGCACTTAGCTTTAAATCTAGAAGACCTGTGCGTCTAACGCTGAAATTAGTCCACAGGGCCAAAACGTATTTATTAAAACCCTCTATTATATATCTATCAGATGCATGAAGCAGCAGAATCTGGGCCTAAACATTGCAATATTTCCCACAGACCTAGCGACACGATGCATGGAGCTTCTTGGCGTATTTTGTTTTGGGAAGGCGTCAAACTAAAAACAGCGCAGGGTTTAAGAGAGAGACTCGTTCTTTTTAGGAAAGAAATGCATAATAATGAATCTGGCGCCGCTTTGAAACGCCGCCTCTGTCGTCTGCTCCCCGCTGCGACGACTTCAAGCGGATCTGTGGGTGTCGGAAGAAGACGAAATATCCCAGATCTGTGTTTCCAACCCCGCGCACTCAGTGAGACTCAAGGACCCCTCCATCCTCCCCAAACCTGAAACACGTTCACAGTTACTCATAACGGATGTCAGCAACACCAATATGATGCTCATTACGATTCTCTTTTGAAGCGACACTCATTTAGTTGGATATTTCTGGGAGAACGGAAGCTGATTATTGGTGGATGCGTGGACTTCCTGCACCTCATAACAAAAGATCTCGCCATTCTTTCCAGCATGTGCACAGTGCGTTAGCCAATGGCTGGATTCTGACCTAGAACGGCTCTGAGCGATGAGCTTCCTGTCTCTCTCGGGGCTAAAGGAAGTCACTGTGAAATCGGAAGCTATGACAGAAGCCAATAAGTTATCCTCGAGTGAAAAAAAAAATCCCACATTACCAAGAATGATGTTAATTGACGTCAGTGAACTCTGGGTGCGATCGTCGGACAGAAAGTAGAGCACGACGGATTTCGAATCCGAATACAATAGTTCATACGGCATTTCATAACACATTGATAAGCATCGCTATTGGGTCATAAATAGGTTAAGTGACGAAAGACAAAATATTAAATGTCATGAACGAATATTTAGTAATACGTTTTTTGGTAGAAAAATTTGGTCAAAATCGGAGCAGGTTTAAAAAACTACTTCAGGAAGATGGCAGCTTGATAATGTTATTTTTACACAGAGATTGGTCTGTTAGTAAAATATGATGAAAATAGGGGTTTTCCCTACAGTTTGCAGGCTATCTTAATGCTCTTTTATATGTCGGCTTTTTAACTGTTCTTTTGTTGTCTTTATTTTTAAGGCTCTGTATTTGTCAGTTCCAGAGATTAATTTCAATAGAGCATAAATCGTTAAATTTGAAGGTCAAAACCAAATGTGAGTGAATCTGCAAAAACATGATACTTATTTTCTTTTAAAGAGGAATGCCCGAAGAACAAATCATGTTACAAACTAAAAAAAGTGTATCTCATTTGCCTCTGCCAATACAACCGCATTGAACACAACTGAGTACCATAAAATATTGTTTTTTCCAAAGTTTGCAAGCCTGTAACTCAAGAAGTCTTAATGATATAATTTTAGACTCTAGTTCTTAATAAACTTCATTGTGAAGGCCCTCCAACGAGGCACGGATTTTACTAAAAGGCCTAGCAATCTCACTGAATATTCATCCACAATCACTTTACATGCTTATTTAAATATATATATATGCAAAATGACAATTTACTCACTTCCAAGCCGTCCTTTTTTCTCCAGCAGAACAGTAAAGAAGATTTTTACCAGTCTTTGGTAATTCATAAAGTCAATGGCTACCGTCACATGAATTCCTCCGACTCTTGAAGATATATTGATAACCTTCCAGAGCCAAAGGCAAACGGCGGTTGGGTTCATATTCATCATATTCCCAGTGAGCTGTGGTTCATACATTGCTAGACTACTGACAACTGAAAATGGACATTGTTTTGCAAAACTGCATCAGCTGCAGTTGACTCTTTGTGTTATACCACTGATCTGTTACATTATATGGCACTCTACAACCAGTTTCCATTGCATTATTAGCGATTGCGTCCCTTTTCACATGCTTCAGTAGGTTAGCTGGCCACATTTCCGAGATTCAGAGGTTAATCTTGATGTGAATCACGATTCTAGTTGAGATTCCCGTCTGGCTGTGTATGTGTCTTCGGTTAATCACACATTTCATAATACTGGAACTCCAATAAAACACTTCTAACGCTGGTTGAGGCCTGCAGGCAGAGGTTTCAACACGTGAAGCCGCCACATATAACCACAGGTGTATGCTTTACGTAAACGCCAAGGAATGATCACGTACACAGCACCGGAGGAGTGCTAAGGGCGGCCATCACAGGATGTGGAGCAATGGGTGTGTTTGTCAAGGTGGAGCAGGAGAGAGATTAGCCAACAGCATCCTCAGAGTCAGGTCACCAGGTCAACGCACGACGTTTGCGTGGCTTCAGGAGAACCGATGCACTTGTTCAATTACTCCAACTCATAATTTTGTACTTACTAAAATCCGGCAATTTTTTGTCCTGTAATCTTACTTTGATCTGGCTTTTATGTCACATATAAGAGAATATAGAGCTCATTTTGAGAGAAAAAAACCCCAAAAACCTAAGTTTTATTCAGAGACACAAACTGCAAAAATATGCAATTTGGAGTAGATGATATATATATATATATATATATATATATATATATATATATGACCATAAAGTAATAATCTGAAAGCTGTGGTAACAGTATGAGAGCCTGCTTCAATGAAATGTATAAAAATATCAGCTTCTGCTACATCTCCCGGTAAACTCTAAATAAGAGATTTGTACGTTTAGTTTTTCTGAACTTATAATCATGTGGTTAAATATATAATGCCGTGCAAAACAAGAGGGTAACAAATTCTCAGAAGCCTGATTTATACATTTTATGATTTCTCTGAAACCTCACGTTGCTTCAGTCCAACAAGTGCTCATAAAAACCTGAAGATTTCAAAGCAAGAAGACACATGAATGGTGGACCTTTTTCCATTATACCAACAGGCTTTTGATCATACTGGTAAATTAGAGAACACTGAAATTCATGTATAAAACATAGCGTTATTAATAAAATACTTTTAAATTAGACAATATTAGAAATTCTGCTTAGAGTCACTTAAAATTGTAGCACGCAAAGCAGCGAATATTAAAATGCAGATTTTTCAAAATATTGAAACTCTTTTGAAATGTATAAATGGTGGCATGAGAAAATAAAAATATTAAAAAAAAAAACCAAAAACTGGACTAAAACAGGATTTTACAGTACAACGACACACAACTGGCTGATCCGGTTTAGTTTCAAGTATGTCACTATAAATGTTTTATCACTATAAATTATTTTATGTGGTAACTGATATTATGTCATATCCTGTTGACAAACTTATAGAGTTTAACACGCCAGGTCATGTTAGCAGCTTCATAGAATACACTACAAAACATGCAGCAGGCAACACAATATAGAAGCATAAATAATATAATTTTATTCTAACACAACGGCAAAACCACTTAAATGACCTCACACATCCAAACCAATAACTTCCCCACTTACAGAGAAAACCACAGCTTCCTTTTCAGAGCAAGAGCGTCAGGTTCACCAGTTTCTGATCGGACTGCAATAACTGAGCTGTCAGTGCGTGATGACATTTTGCTGGACGTTTGCAACTCAATCCAGATAAACATCCCTTCAGACGGGCTTTGCACAACCCAAACCTTTTTTCACTCATCCATCTGTCGGAACGCATCGAAGATTGTCTGTTTTCACAGATTAGCGCTTTCAAACTCAATAAGTTCGTGATGAGAATTAGGCCTTTTAAGAGGTAAGTGGGCTTGGATTCAGACATAGAGACGTGCTCCTGGGGCTGAGAGGCTGGCAGAGGTTCACAGCTGGGATGGAGTACACGGGCGATCTGTTCCTCTGCGGCGTCTCCATTCAGTTCCTGAGGGTTTAAATGAGTTGCACCGCACCGCTGGCCACTAGAGGCGCTATAGTACGGTAACGCATCAGGTGCTGAGAACCTTCATCCAGGTCCACAACATACTCCCTGAGAGAGACATGTCCACATAAATACCACTCAGAAACTAGATACACTTATTATTATTATATAAAAACATGCTCATTAAAATGAGAAGGAATGCTACCGCTTATAGGACATTGTCAATTTTGATCTAATCCAAGGCATTTTATTAAAGGGTTAGTTCATCCCAAGATTAAAATTCTGTCAACAATCACCTTCATGTCACTCCTAACATGCAAGACCTTCGTTCGTCTTCACAAAACAAATGAAGATATTATTGATGAAATCTGAGAGCTATCCGACTCTCCACAGACAGCAATAACTGAAATGTTCCCAGATCCGGAAATTTAATACGTCGGTAAAACAGAATGTGCGCTAAATGAAGGAAAATTATTTATAAATTTGGAAAGTAGTAAAAGTAGTAGTTTTATTTTGTTTAGTGTTTGAGGAGCTGAAGCACAAAGTACAACAGACACCTGTTAGAGAAAAAAGGAGGAGGATATCAAGAACAAATTGTATCTGTTTTTACCAGAGGCGATTTAAGGTAACGTTAAAGTGTTAACTAGTTTACATCAGCATTATTCAAACTAACAACTTTGTATAAGGGTGGTTTAAGAATTGTGGGTTATCCCTAGCAGTGAAAGATACCGCTCATGCATGCTTTGAGTTCCTGTGAAAGGAGGACAGGCTGCACTTGTTTTTCAGAAGTGAGACCTCCTCAGCCTCCGGAGGAGCAGCCTTCCGAATGAGACACAGCTCGTCTTATTTTTGTTTAAACAACGCGTTTAAAATGTTTCTGGATCTGGGATTGTTTGTATTGCTGTCTATAGAGGGTCAGATACCTCCCCGATTTCATCAAAAACAACTTGATTCGCGTTTCGAAGATGATCGGCGATCTTACGAGGGTGAGTAATTAATGAGAGAGTTTTAATTGTGGTGAGAACTGAGCTCTTCGAGACTCATTCAGCTTAGTGTTTGGTTGTAAGACAACAAAGCGAGGAACTAGCACCCTCTCCTGCCCGCAGGTCACCGTCCTGACTAGGCTGTAACCTGATTACTGGATTATCAGATTAGTGATCAAACAGTACGGGTTTGATGGATTTCCAAAGGTTGTGCGTGACTGCTTCGAGCTGACTGAGAGTGATGGTGTTCTCACCTCTGCTCGTCCGTCTCAGGCTCCACCAGGATATTCTCCTGACTCTCTCTCACTCTCAGGAACACAAACGAGTCCAGACACGGCTCAGGAACTGCACGCACACACACACACACACACACACACACACATTAAACAACAACCACTGCCACCAGACAAAAACAAAACATATCAATAAAGCATTTAATTTAACACTACTCTTCAAATGTTGTCGGTAAGATTTTTTTTCTCTTTCAAGATGATCTTATTAATAGTTATCAATAATTTAAAGTATTTAATGTCACTTATTTATTCAGAATGTATTAAAAGTATTAATTTCTTTAAAGAAAAAAAAGAAGTGTACAGTATGCTTTTCTTATATATTTCTTTATATAAATGCAGAGGTGCATACACACACATTAATATAAAATAAAATATTTTAAATAATATTTCACTCAGAAAATAAGTCGCAAAGCTATCAGTCGGGTGGAACTCTTTTAAAACGTACACCTTTGTACCTTATTGGCTACCTCAGAGCTACATATTAGTATCTTTTGAAAACGTACCACCCAAGAGACAGCTTTTTCACTTTTATTTATACACACATTTAAATATGATTTTTTTCTTAATTGCACAGCTGCTGGGAAACTACTTGTTGATCTCGACTTCTAGTACTTAATTCGGCTATATAAGAAAAAAGTAACGCGTGTCAGCGGTCTACTATTCTTAAAATATCAGTAAGAAATGTTTCTGACCAGCCTTCAGCATGTCGATGCTCTGCAGGTTCGGGGGCATGTGTTTCAGAGCCACGTTTCTGAGGTACACCTCCGTGTTGGCCAGATACCTAAACAACATTTAGAGACCACACGCTTCATCATGTGTATTATATAACAGAAACACGGGCAAAAAAAAACTGCTTGTGCTTCAGCATGGGGTTTGCCTGATAGACAACAGAAAGGACTCACTCTTTAGCGAAGGCAAACTCTTCAGGAGAGAGAAATGAAGGATCTCCATCAGCACGCGACTTTTCTTTCTCCAAAACGTGAGGGAAAAACCTCTCTATCTGCAGGTGAGACAACAACCGCACAACATGCTAAAGATCATTTACAGACGATGAAGGTGTAATCCTAACGTCTAACGCGCGTGACGTGGAGTTTAAGGGTCCAGGATACCTTCTGAAGTCTTGAGCGCAGGTAGCTGCTCAGAACAAAGCGGATGCGATCGATCTCCATGCGGTGCACGCTGGCCTTCAGGTCGCCTTTCTTCACCCGCTGCAGGTTTTCCTCCTGCGATCGCAAATATTAAATATTAATCACTAACTAAACCATGCCAAAAGACACTATCAGACAAACAACAGGAAAATAAAAGCAGTTTCTTATGTTCATTAAGGCTTCATTTATTTCATCATTTCGGGATTCTTTGATGAATAAAAAGTTCAGAAGAACAGCACTTTTTGAAAATATGAATATTTTCTAACAATATAAATCTTTGCCATCACTTCTTATCAATTTAACACATCCTAGCTGAATAAAAGTTTTAATTTCTTTCAAATAATAAAACAAAAAGAATAAAACTTTTGAATGGTAGTGTGTATTGTTAGAAAGGATTTCTATTTCAAATAATGCTCTTCTTTTCAACGGTTTATTCATTCGAGAATCCTAAAACAATATCACAGGTCCAAAAAAAACAGTTTCCAGCGCTGATAATAAATCAGTGTACTAGTATGATTTCTGAAGGATCATGTGACACTGAAGACTGGAGCAATGATGCTGGAAATTCAGCTTTGATCACAGGAATAAATTACGTTTTAGTGTATACTAAAACAAAAAGAGTTATTTTACCTCACAATAATACTTTACAATCTTGCATTTTTTCCTGTATTTTGGATCAAACTAATTCAGCCTTGATGAACACAGAAAACATCTTTAAAAAAATATTTAAAAATCTTACCGTTTGCAAACATTTGCCTGGTAGTTTATATTAAAAATAATTGCAAAATATTATTTTATGTAACCAGCTGATATAAAACTAAACTAAACTAATTAAGAGTTTTTAACAAGAGTGATTGTGTGATTATTTTAGCATTATTATGCATACATGTTTAAAATTCTTGCATAATTATTTATGACACAAACAGTTTTTTTGTGCCTTTTTGTCCTTGACTAAACAGTTATTATAACTGGGAAAAAACGATTCAATTAAACAACTAAATTAAATGATTATCTTTCCAGTTATTAGACCCATATCCTCGTTTCACCAAGGTAAAAAACACAGATGCATACCATGTGCGTGATCTGCTCCATCACACACTCCACCAGCTCGGACTTGTTCTCCAGCAGTTCAGGAGAAAACTTCTCATTCAGCCAAGCCTGAAACACAGCAGACTGACTGACTGACCTGTTCCTGAAAGCATGCGTCTGCTCTGCACCTAACGCCTGCATTTAGTTTGCAAACGTACTCTTCTCCTAACTCCTGATAGTGATTGACCGTAAAAGGAAAACTTAGAATTTCTGTTTCGTATAGAAACACTGTTTTAATGTGCTTTTAACTGCTTAAAATTGGTTTTGTGGACAATACACTTTTACAAAAACGTGTCTTTTCTCTGCAGTTCTTTTAAATGCAGTCAAAGAATCCTTTATATAAATGTTCCACAAAACAGTCACCTGTTTTTAACATACATAAGAACAATTATTCGTAATTATTAAGCACCAGTAACACATGAGATCAGCATATTACAATGATTTACAATGATGCTGAAATAAATAACACTGTGAAAAATATTACAACAGAACAAAGTTATGATACTTGTTTGGATTTATTGGATAAATTAAGGCAGCATTGGTGACTTAAAATCGCAATGTTTACAAACGTTTGTATGTAAATAAGTGACCCAAAAAAACATGCATTTAGTTTATGTGCGTTTTGATGACGTCCCTATCCCTACTAGCGTAAATAAGACGCACGAGACGTCCGTCCGGTCTTAATTTTGAAGGCTCACGTGGGGTGTCTGACCTCCTCGAGTCTGGAGACGAGCTCGGCCGGGGTCATCAGCTCCTCCCGGCTCTCCTCTCCTCCGCTCAGGTCGTCGGAGTCCGCCATGCTCTCCGACACGAAACACTGTCCACGGCGCTAACGGACTCTTCTTCTTCTTCTCCTCCTCCTCCTTTAAACTTTGCCTAGAGCAAACGCGGCGAGAAACGCGAGCTTGCACCCCGAGCTCAGCGCACTGTTTACACTCTCGCGCGCACCTTCGGGCGAGGGATTTCGCGCCGAAAAACTGCGACGTGTCGACGTCATGACGTCAGCACGTCCTCGAGCCGGTTAAAGTCGCGCCAGTCTGGGAGACGCGCACGTGTTTCGTAACGCAGAGCAGGAATGTGGGATTGTACGTTTATCCAAACGTTTTGGATTGCTATTAAATATCTAATATTTAAATTAATGTAGACTATAGAATTTTTTTTTCTCATGGAAATGTTTTGTAAGTTATCACATGCATTATTTTTTTCTCTCTTATTTTTTTTTTGTTCCTTATGCTATTATGAATGTAATTGATAATAGTAGAAAACTTCCTGTTATGCTGTTAATAAATAAATAAAGATAGTGTCTATATAAGAAACAGCCCCCTATATATTCACAATTCCCTACATTAGTTCACTGATTCAGTTAACTTGAAGGAGTGAATACAAATTAAATATAAATCCTAGTTAAACAATTTAATAGTCAATTTACAATTAATTTATTCAGTGGGTTTATCTATCTATATATATATAAACCCACTTTTCAGTCCCCTCTTTTATTTTCCTCTTTCTTTATTACAGTATACTGATGTTTATAGCTTGATAAAACACTACCAGATTCTCAGTTAAACTGTGAAAGGGCTCCTGTCTAATTTCACTGTACTGTATACGCGGACACTGTCAATTATGAAGTGTGTATAATCAGTATATCATGTGTGAATGTGAATGTGAACAATGTGAATCAGTGTACTACCACTTAGTGTGAGCTAATCCTATCGCACTTTGTACATTTCAGACATTTTTTTTTAGACATTTGTCTCTGTAATCCGAGGTTTAATATCGTTTTAAATAATAAAGCACTACAATAAAATATTTTGCATATTAATACTAAAACACTTTACACGTAAATCTTTTTTTCTGCTCGACTCGTCCAGGCCGCTAGATGTCAGCATTGCGCTTTTCTCGCGGCGCTCTTCACTTAAAGCGCGCGGCAGCTGCAGCGCATGCGCAGTTCTTCTGGAAAAATGGCGGCCAGGCTCCTCTTGAGATCGGCGACCCGTGCTTCTGCTGCTGTTTACAGCCGTCAGCCTCTGCCAGCTCAAGCTGTAGTGAGGAGACTGGCGTCCGGAGGTACTTGTCGATCAATGGCTTTATTTTGAGTGTGCTTTTTATCACGGTTTGCGCCGAAAAATACGCAGATCGTGATATCGCCCGTTTGAGTGGCAGCAGCCCCAAAATCTCCCCACCGCCTCAAATGCGTGTAGTCAAATAAATGCGGGCTTGAGTGCTACTAATGCATCACTTTTTTGACGCAATGCTTCATCGTTATTTTCTCTTTGAAGAGTTGTGGATGAATTTGTACCAAGTCTAATCCTCTTACTCGCTGTCATCATCCTGTTTAAACTAATCTCAGTTAACCCTTCAGGAAATAGAAATAGTTTGTTGCATGCAAACAATAATGACAGGGGAAAGAGATTTGCGTTTTGGATGCCAATGATTTAGTAAACCAGAATTGTAAGAAGTTCAAATGCGAAGACAAATAGATATCATTAGATCTATTTTCGGATTTATGACAAGAGCTATTAATTTTGAGTCATAATTATGGATTTGTATTTTTAATTGCTAGATATTGTGACCAAAAAGGAAGTTGTTTTAATTATATGTAATATAGACCACTAATTAAATAAAATCATAAGCAAAATTATAAGCAAAACGGCTTCTCTTTTTATATTTATGATGTTTTGTGTCCTAACCAATGTTTTTCTCATTAGTTTGTCGTAATTTTAAACTTGTTTCACACCCATTATAAGGTCTTAGTATGTTATAATTTTAATTTATTTCATATGATTATTTCTTATTATTCAGAAGTGGGCTCTCAGAAGAACCATCAAGTTTTACTTCAAATTGCTGAAAGCGTCAAAAACGAAACGCATGGGGAACAATAGCACACCTTGTGTCACGGTGTAATATTGTTTCTTTGTGAACTCGTGTTCAGGCATTCCTACAGACGAGGAGCAGGCCACCGGTCTGGAGAAGGTTGTGATGGAGGCCTCCAAGAAAGGAACCGTGAGTGTCTCGCGATGCGTTCTGTCGTGGCTTCCTGTGAAATAAAAGCGCGCGTGAGTTCAGGACAATCAATGCTCTCTTCTCCACTAGGATCCATATAGCATCTTGAAACCCAAGGAGTATGCAGGCTCCAAACAAGACCCTCATATCGTCCCCTCCATAACCAACAAGAGGATCGTCGGCTGTGTTTGTAAGTGGTTTAACGATCATTTTGATTTTAGCAAAACTCGTGTTCATTCTTGTTTCTTCATTTAATGAATATTGACGCAAATAAAGAACTAAGCTAACTAGTGTACTCCTCCTACGTGTTTATTGTTAGTGCGAGCTATTATAACCTAATGATATTTGGTCAAAGCTGTTAACCTCTGTGTTTTTGTTTCTTGAAGGTGAAGAGGACAATACTGCGGTGGTTTGGTTTTGGTTGCATCAGGGTGAGGCCCAGCGCTGCCCATCCTGTGGTGCTTACTACAAGCTTGTTCCACACGAGTTACCCCACTGAAACAAACACTCCCATACTGACTCAGTCACCACTGATAGTCAGACTTAGGCACATCTGTTCCGATGAATAGAGTTGCACTTTATAGGGGCCTGGTTAGTTCTTTCTCATTGGTTGCTTTACATAAGCATTGGCGGTACTTTCCTCATTGTGAATTAGTTAATTTTTTTGGACGAATAGTTAGCATGCGTTATTTTTTTGCTGTGCAATATCAGCTGCTTACACATTCCAAACTTTCCTTAGAAATGCAAAGCATTCCTTGCCCTGTTACAAAAAGAGCTGTTGCTTAAAATGTAAAAGCATTACACATTCTTGCAAAAGAGATAATGTCTACAGATTCTGTCTTTGTTTTTTTTCCAAGGTTTAGACAAAGATGGTACGTTCCCAATTCTGCGGGACTCTAAATATATTTCCTTTTGAATGTTTTGAGATTGGATGCTTTCCTTGTTGAACAATACTTTAAAATAAATGTGGCGTTTCAACACATTCGATGTCTTCTCATTACTACAATATTGATTTACAGGAAGACCTGAAATTATCTTGTCAAATTTATTTTATACAAAAATATTTTTACATTCAGTTAGTATGCAATGTACAGCTATACATCAGACACTTTTCACATTATTGGTGCGCTGTCAAATGCATTGGTCTTGTCAAGTGCCTTGAGGCTGTAATATAATGTTAAAAATATTTAAAATATGTACCCTTATGAGAATATTTCTCTGTGAACCAGACTAGCCCTTCAAGATATGCGCGCAACTTGATTATTTACGCCGGACCCTGAATTGTACCACAGAATAATTAGCATTCATTTGAAGAATGGCATTGAAAAGGTTGTTCATGCTTATTCCACATGAACCAGGAGGCTATCGTCTTTTGCACAGTGACAAACGTATAAACATGTAGCATTTACATTTTAACAGCATTTGGCAGAACATCTCCAAAGTGATTTACAACAGTGCATTCACTGCTACATTTTATCAGTATTGTGTATACACTGGGAATTGATTCCGAAACCGTGCTGAGCTACAGAACTTTGTAACAGACTTTTAACACTTTGGAACCCATTTTGCTTCATGTAAAATGATCCTGAAACTGATTGGATCAGAGTTTGTAGTAACTTGTGAAGGAGCCTGTATTAAAAAAAGGAATACTGCATCAGTTTTGGTTTCACGTTGACCTTTACACTGGAAGAGTTACAGAAGTCTAGACCCGAGGGGCCAGTGGTTTCAGAATAGTTCAGTATGGCTGCAGGCCTGCCATGTTGTACCCGGAGGGTGGATGCCAGATGGGTAACGGATAAGGGTAGGAGGGCAAAGCAGCCTCGAATGACCCAGGAAAGGGGTTGCCTACCGGTGGGCAATGCATAGAGTGGGTCTGAGCAGGAGGTATCGCTAGATGATTTGGTAAAAGGACCGGTTGAAAAGGTATAGCCTTCAACTGTTCAGTTAAGTCTGCCCGAGTCCTCTCTAAGGTTGGCAGGTAGGGCACTGGGAGACTCGTATGAGGGTGGAAGAGGATCTGCTGGGTGGGCAACGCTGTCTTTGCTTTGTCTTTCCTGTCCGTAATGCGATGTGGAGAGGCTCCCGGTATCTTCTTCAAATAGGATTCCTCAGCGGTGGGCCTCTTTAGGAGGTGCTGGGCGTAGGCCATGTGGGGTTTAAATGTGGGCTGTAGTGACACAGGTCTGCAGGGATCTCGTGGTAAGACCTTGTAGAAGCTGGAGGTGTGAGGTACCCAGCAGGGTTTGGTGTATGCAGGTGAAGGAAGCCTGTAGGACGACGCAAGCCTGGTGGAGGGTTTACCATCCGAGGTCCATGGGGAAAGACTCCTCTGGATCTTTTCGGGATGGGGTGGACCACCTTGCAGGAAATGGTAGCGGTGGTAGCTGGCTAGTTCTTTGTTGCTTGGGTAACATCCGAGAGGCTTGCAAACTCCTGTGCTAACAGCCTTGGATATGGGCGAACGAGTAGGTGTCTTACTTTCGGGTACTTTGGAAGGAGACTGGGTCGTCACGGCTATACAGTCCTCAGAGGAGACAGAGCAAGGAGAGGGGCTACGGGACAAGGATCCAGACGATGAAGAGACGGGAAGGGGTGAGCCATCGGATGAGTGCCGAGTGCGAGTAGAAGAGGGACACACAGTAGAGTGGGAGAGCTGAATAACAGAGGGTCTCTCCAGTTCTGCGCCATCCTCCAAGGCACCAGAGGTGGGAATGGTCAGGCTAGCTTGGGCCAGACGCTTCTTCTTCTCCAAGGGTGAGATCACCTCAGTCGGGGTGGGAACAGGAAGGAGAGGGATATCTCTAGAGCAGGTGCCATGGTGGACAGAAACTGTGGATGACTGATCAGAGTCTAGGCGATCGGAGGATGCCAGCCAGGTATTGTAATGGGAGCACATGCCTTTCTCACAGTGATGATCTGATCCCATTTTTTCCTGTAAAAAAAAAAAAAAAAAAAAAAAAAAAGGGCTAAACTTCAGGACAAGGAGCAGACAGATCCGCACATAGGACATTTAGAGACATACTTTATGCATCAAACTTGTTTTACTGGCAATATAAGCAGCACTGTGAATATCATTCTAACCTGCCTTTTATTTAGCCATTCGGTTTCCTAAAAAAAGTAATCAGACAGGCTGACTGACTGTGACCCTTCCTTCTCCCAAGATTTGAATAGGGGAGTATTTAGACGAGTGTTGTCAAAATCATCTCCTGGAGGGCCACAGTCCTGCAAAGTTTAACACCAACCTGCTCCAACACAACTACCTTCATATTTTAATTAGCTCTCTGTTGGGAAAAAAACAGCATATGCTTGATTAAATTGATCCTGAGGTGTTTATAAGCAAGAGCTGGTCATGAGCAGGGGGGGTGTTCCAGAAAGCAGGTTGAGTGACATACTCGGAAATGTTTTTATAAAAAATAAAAAGAGTCTTATTATTATTATATAATTAGTAACAATATTTTTTATCATTAATCCTTCAGAATGATAACTACAAGTTATGTAATTCTTCCACTGTAAAGGTGTGTAAATGACCTTTGAAGAGAAGAAAAAGAAACTGCATGGCGTGCTTTTTCTTAACGTAGGTTTCCATAGAGACCGTTCAATTCATTGCTCTGTTGAGAATGTCTTGCGTGTTAAACCAGGAACATACTCTGTGTTAAATAAACTTACTCCCAGACGCATTTTTGTAACCAGCATACCTCGAGTAAGCAAGGTTTGGGTTGATCAACCAAGAGTTCAGGGTTTAGCAGAACAGAACCAACTGAAGTCCGCTAAAACCATCTCAAACCAGCTGCCAGCTTCGAAATAACCATTACCAGCATATGCTGCTTTTTTCAGCAGGGCAGGTTTAGGTGTATTTAATTAAATCTAACTAAACACTGCTGTAGCCCTCCAGGACCTCCCTGATTTAAATAGTAGCATAAAAAGCACAAAATTATTTTCTTTGAATGGGTGTAAACAGTGTAAACTATCCAGGTCTCTAACCCTGCACCTGGGGACGCACTGACCTGCTGAATTCAGCTCCATCCCTAATCAAACACACCTTATTTGCAGGACAGCTAGTCCCCACAAGCAGGGTTGAAGACCTATTGTCCATTGATACAACAATCTGTTTGTGTCTTAAAAGCATGCCGTCACAAAGCTCAACTTCTCGTTGCACAGTTCCAACCCTGACTGTTCATTTCACAAAGAGTTTCTTTGATCCAAGTGCATTGTCTTCCTGCTCACCTCGCACTCTTCTCTCTCCATCTTCCTCTTCTTCTTGCTCTCTGGCTTACTTCCCCTGTTCTCAGGGCTCCTCTTGTACTGCTTTCGAGGTTTGGAGGGCGGTAGCGGTTTGTCCTCCTCCCCTCTCATCTGCCGCTCAAAGGGCAACACCAACCTGCACAAAGAAAGAGTTTTACTGTTGGAGCCATGGCTTAGCGGCCGATGCACATTTCTTTGACTGAGCAGTTGTGTTACACGTGGGCATTGTTGGTTTCAGTCATCTAGTTCATTACAGGTAACGAGCTATTACCTTTCGTAGTGTCTGCGTGTGCAGGTGGCTGCGCTGGTACTACCTGGACTACCACCCAGCTCATCATACACATTCTTCCATAGCCTCCGCGCCGTTACCTGTGAGCATACACAAATAGCATTAAGACCCCCTTAGAAGAAATTAAAAACTACCTATTGTCCTGTACTTACTACTACGTCTTGAACAGTGATTCGATTACAAACCCAGATAATAATGACCAATTCACAAGTATGCAGTTATACATATTCAGACTGAGTACACTTATTTGGTGTGCAGGAGAGGGCATTTAGCCAGAACCAAGAGAACTCCTCTATATCCCTAGTTGGGAAAGGAATAGTTATTATAGTACTATTGTGGAGTTGGTCAGAGTATTGTGCCAATTATCATGCTCTACCTGGGCTAAATTGGTTTACTATCTGAACACGCTCCCACAACAGCCTTGTGGGTAGCCCGGCAACATACATCGTCGTTGTGCTATGAGCTTCCCAAATTCGTATATATATCCTGGCTCAAGGACCTTCCCTAATCCTACCCTACTCTCGGTCTACCACTTCCTGTCAGTTAGAAACAATCCTATCATAATAAAGGCAAAAATTAATTACAAAATTGTTTGGTGTTCTAATATTGTGGTCAATTTACCTTTTGTGCAACAAAATTTTGCTGAGAAAATCCAGTCTTTTCAATGGGAATTGCACACAAGTGTGTTCTGTGCATGGATTCAAGCTAGTTGAACACTGAACATGTCAATTTGCCAAACGCTGTTTAACTGGGTAGTGAACGTAGGTCCTCAAATCCGGCCCACGAGATGCACTTTCCTGCAGAGTTTAATTCTAACCCTAATCAAACACAACTATTCAGTGTCTTCAGGATCATTAGAAAATCACAGGTACTTGATCAGGTTTGGAGCTGAACTCTGCAGTGCTTTGGACATTCAAGGCAAGATTTGAGGAGCCCTGGACTAAAAGGGGGCTTCATGCATCACTTCTGACAATGGACTTTCTTTGCACACAACGTTTGGTTAGTGTGAAACAAATGTTCAATGTGCAACTTTAATTAGCATTTTGTTTTCTTGGACTGACTCTGTGTGTATTGCATGCAGTGCAGTATCAGTCCGATCAGCCCTTGTCATAGTGGAACTTCACGATTAGTCACTGCTTAGTTTCAGAGGTTGCCTCATATGTGTGTAAGCACCTACCCAAATTTATTTTCACAGGCTGATAAAAGTTTCAGCTTTACAATGCTAATACCACCCATACTGCCTGACACATTGCTAAATCAATTAATGACCGAGGTACTTTTTATTTACAGGCATCAGTCCTCTGAATTTTTTTTGGTGACAGCACACGTTCAGCTCACTTGTGTTACTGGAAAAAAGGTTTGACTGATGCAATAATGGCTTTTTATATCATGACTCTTTTTAGAATACAAGGTCAGACTTTCCGCTCCCAGTCCTAATTCACATACATACACAAAGCCCCCTTTGACCGAGGCTAAAATTGCATGCAAAGAGACATTGTTTTGTCAGGCATCGGTTTTACTGACCACACGCAAACTCTTTAAAAATACAAACACTTTAGCACCTTTAGAGTGAGTGGAAACTTAAGTGTGACAGAACAAAGCTTTGAAGCAGAAGGTTTGGGCAGAAACAGCTAGGTGGAGGATGGACCCCGTTCTCATTGTGGTCATAACGGTCACTGTTGTACTTATAGTGTGGCCTAAAGCCATCATAGTTTCCACTGTGCAAGAGCAAGTGGCAAATGCATGACCTGCTTCTCAACTTCCTCATTAGGTGCAGATGCCTCGGGCAGTTGTTGGCATACTTGCACAATATATCGACAAGATACTGCTATCAGAGGTATGAACGAGAGATGGGGGAGACAGACCAGCAGCAGGTTGTGAAATGTCTGTCTGGAGGTTTGTTTGCGTGAGGATACCTACCGCATCATATCCTCCGAGCGTCTCCACGGCTTTGTAGATTTTCCACAGGTTGACTGGAAAAAAGACAGACAGACAGACAATTGCGTCAATGAGCAATCACAAAAATCAAGTTGTGAGCTGTAGATGGCATTTCTCATCAAAAGTCAGATTAAATGTTAGACGAGGTCACTCATTTTATATGAGCTATGTGACCTTGTTATCAAATTTTGGGACATTCTGAAATACATTAAAAAAAAAAAAAAAAAAAAACTATGAAAAATTTGGGCACAAATGTAGTGGTACCAAATGTTAATTTGTAGTTATTTATAAATGTATAATGATCTGCAATGAGGAAAAATCATACTGTAACAGTTTTGCAAGATGGGGTACCACAAAAATAATTATGAATTAATACATTTTGAATACAAGATTTAACTTTAGTTCAATACAAAAACACTTTTTTCTTTTTAGATTATCTAACAGTTGTCGTAACATAATTAATAATGTGATCATAGTTTAAAGAAAAAGCCCTGGCACACTTACCACTTTCTAGGTAAGTGTCAGATACAGTACATGATTTAGTCAGCATGTTATAATATATATATATAAGTGGTTTTAATGAGTTCACTGCAAACCAAAAATGTGGTAATATTCTGTTCTAAGGAAGTTGTGCTAAATGTTCATAATAAAATATACTTACTAAAGTTGTGCATAGTTGGAACAGCATAATAAATAGGAATTCAATTACAGTACATTTGCATAATTTCGAGAGCATTTTTTTTTCTTTTTGATTGACTCACTCTGTTTAAAGCCAAGATGGGGAATTCTCTCTATAGGTGTGCCTCTTTCCTTCATGAAACAGTACAGATTGGCCACAAAGGTCCTCTCTTCACTCTCAGATTGGTCCGTTCTGGAACCTTCCTCAATGCTATTGATGGACACCACGTTCTCCATCTCCCTGCTGGTCTAGTGGAAAAATCGCGCAAGGTTAAAAGTGACCAAAGTAATCCAAAAAAGTGCTTTTACCTGAAGAAAGAATATTACACGTATTCTTCGACTGGTACAATGTGACATTGTTTTCATATACCTCACTATATGGAAATCACTGGGAAAAGTGATTGTTTTAATCTTGTTATTCATGATTAATATTTAAATAGTAATTGTATTGGGGTAGTATTTCTTGTACAATAAAAAAAAAAATATATGTAAAGATACATTTTATGAAATGTATAATATTTAAAAAAAAAAATTGTCAGGTCAGGATAATGGGAATTACAAAACATTTTAAAACGTCCAGACACAACAGGTTAAAAAAAATTTGAGCGGAAATAAAAATAAAATAAAGGGTCTCGAAAAAGGGTCACTGACTTTATGAAAAATATATGTGGTTACATTTTATTTTGATAGTTCACTTTAGACATTGTAATAACTATAAGTAATTTACTACATGTCAACTAATTCTTATTAATTTGCAATTACATGTCTACTAACTCTTAGTGTACACTGTTATGGTGGGTTTAGTAGAATAAGTTGGCATATAATGTGGACCCATCAAAATAGTCTAATAAGCAGACAGTATTCTAAAACTTTAATAACTGCTAGTTGACACAGTTGCAAAGTTACTATAAGTAGAATGTCTAAAGTGGACTCGAAATAAAGTGTTACCTTATTTATTTTTAATAAACCTTCTTTTTTCTCATTTTTATTTTAAGGCGAAATGACCCGGACTTTTTATTTTTGTGAAAATCACCCTAGCTGGAAAAAATGTTCTATAGTTTCTACGTAATTCAGGAGTTCCCAACATAACGGTTCAATAACCATTAAATCTACAGTAAGCGTGTGCACTGTACACGATATAGGCAATATATGAATATATGTGGGTGAGTTTGTGTCATTTACAGGAAGCAGCGTAACTGCTTCGAACAACCTTCGAATTTCACTTTCACACAAACAGCCTGATAAATCTTCTCACTGATTCATTTTCTCTAAGCCTCGTGCAAAATTGCAGGTGATATAGGTGCTCATGCAACTCCGTTCCGACGCAAGTCATATTCAGAGTGTGAGACTGAAAACACAACAGCTTTGGCTTTCACCGCCACTTTCAATAAGTAACCAGACATCCTGTTTGAAGGGAAACCGAACCACTGGTGGGGTTTTCACAAAAGAAAGCTGCACTACAGCGTTGTACTCCACGCTATGATAAAGACACAAGTGCTGCAAACATGAGAAACAGTTTGCAGTTACTGCAAGAGGGCGGGTCAAATCTGCAGATTTTCAGAGCATGAATGTAGCCTTCTTCATCTATGCGTTACCAAAAAAGTGAAGTGGGATTGTGAGATGCGTTCCTCGGATCACACTTTCGCACAATTTGATCAAAAGTCTTTGTGGAAAAAGCTGGACGCCAGAAAATAGAGGGCTGTTTATGATTATCATGTTTTTTTTAGCTCACACCACAACTGTGAGGATAACAACACAGAGGAACGATAATAATCATTATTGAGGGCACTAATATAGTTGCCTTGATATTTACCGTTCTTGGTGTGAACGGGCCATGCTATGGACCACGGAAATCTCACTATTACCTAGGGCTGCACAATTAATAAATGTTTTAATTGCAATCTTTGTGGCCATTTTTAAGATTGTACTTAATCTTAAAAATACCGCTCTTGCAGATACTGCAATATTAATGATAAAAGGCCACTTAAGTGTACTGAAAGAGTTTACTTAAAATGCTTAAGTACACTTTTAAAAATAAAACTTTTAAATACTTGTTTTAATATCATGCTGTATAGAATTATTAGATTTACTGACATATTAAAGCACACGTAAAGTACTTGATTTTAATTTTAGACGCGTTTTTCAATGTTACTTCATCACTACAAATGTATTTAAATATATGGCATGCCCTTTTTAAGTATATTTTAGTTTAGCATAAATACTTAAGTATTCGATAGCATATATAGTTTGCACTTAGGTAGGCCTACATCCTTTTAAATATATTATTTCTATAAGAAGCATTATACAGCCTAAATCAAGGCCAATACAGACAAAAGCACAAGCTTTCAGGAAACGTGCTTTTGTGCAAATAAAAAAATCTATAAAAAAGTAACTGTAATCAGATTATGATCACTTAAAAAAATTATATAATCTAATTACAAGTACTTGGAAATGTTTGGAATATGATTACAGATTACATGTAATCAATTAGTACCTTAGAAACACCTCTGCTCATGATCAAGTTACGCACTGATACGCTTGCTTTAGCACACACCGCTAAATCGATGATTAGCTCCTTGTGTGCCCTGTAGATGTTCTTGCATATCAAGGAAGGAACAAACCCTGTTGAAAGCAGGAAGTAAGTGAATGTTATCTACAGAAAATCAGCAGATTCACCCTGTGTGGCAAAGTGCTATGAGACGATCAGGCCAAAGTGGAACTGCTAGCAGCTAGCGCGCAAGCACACAGGACAATGACCCACAGAACAGGCAGGCCGCAAGTGAGAAATGAAAGAGTGGAGGCATGCAGAAATGAACGCCAGCCGTCACAAGTTCGCCCACTCAGTAACATGACTTTATAAGAGAGGGGCAGGAATGTTGGTAAACCCTAGAAAATAAGTTAATGTAAGCACAATACGACAAAAGCTGCTTGCGTACAGCTGGCATACACCGCGGCTTGACGCATGTCAGGCAAACTGGTAATCTCTGAAAAACACGATTTTATCTAAATTTATTTTTCAGTCAAGCATTAATGAGTTCATTTATAAAAGATTTCTTACAGATACAGAAGTTATAGGGTTGAAAATGATCATAAAAATACAAATTGATGGAATCGCTGCCTTTTGGAGAATTGCCTTTAGCTGAATTGAACTTGTTTCAAAACTGAACCAACACTGAACTGACTTCAGCTAAATAATGGCTATACTGTCTTTTAAAGCTGCTTTACAGTGGAATATGAATTATTTGATAGGTGAGCTTCCATAACTGATTCCGTCTTAAAGTCTTAAGTCGTCAGGGTGTTTGTAGCAATAGCCATAAATACATTGTACGAGTCAAAATGGTCTAAAATCACTGGGATATTAAATAAAAATCATATTCTGTGAAGATACAACTTTAAAGGTGATTTTCTCATTATTTGTATTTTTTTTGGCTCCCTCAGATTCCAGATATTCAAATGATTGCATCTTGGCCAAACGTTTCCCCATCATAACAAGATATTCATCAATGGAAAGCTTATTTATTCAGCTTTCAGATGATGTATAAATCCCAATTTCGAAAAAGATTGGACTCTTACGATTGTATAAAGCACCGCAGAACTAAAGCCTAAGCTGGCTTGCTGGTTGTAGCTTAGACTGGATTTGTTTGTGGAAACATTTTATGGAAACAGCGCTTGCTTTAATCACACTTGCCCGCCGAAAGGGTAAAAAGACAAAAACATAACAGCTTGCGAAGAGAAATTCCCCAGTGACTATATAAGCTACGCACAGAAAGCTTTGGATTTCCATTTGATGACTCTGGTGGTTGATCTCTGCCGTTTGCTGCCAAAGCAATGTTCAGTCAGTAAGTTTCACACTGAATAGAGTTCCTCAGAGAGGGTAACTTCTTCCCAGAATAAGGCCTCTACAGTGACTAATATTGTGCATATAGGGCTTTATTCTAGCCTCTGAGTAATATAGAAGATAAGAAGGCCCCTTTTCAGTGTACTGAAATGAGTAAACATTGAGGCCCAAGTTTAAATCTCTCTCCTGTGAAGGGAATAATATCATACATGTAGGCCCAAAAGCCGAGGCAATCTAAAAGAGTCTGATTCATTCTTTCCCTCGCTTCACTCGTAAATACAACAGAGAAAAATTGACACACGTCTTTTGCTACGGGTGCTGCTGAGCTCCAGTCTGTCCTGAATTGAGTCATCTTCACTGAAATTTCATATACGGCTTTATCTGATTGCCATCTACCCAAACATTTCCTGTTATATTGACAACACAGATAACCAGCTTTGAGGAATAGTGGGTTTGCACTAGTTCTTGGAATAAATATTTGACTATCTTGTAATCAAGGAAAGTGTGTTTTTGAGAAAAACGCAGGTGGTATTTTTTTTTTTCAGAATTTGGTCTAATGGTCTGGTCATATTGTATGCGCATTTTATCTAACGAAACTGTTAGAAACCACAAGTACACTCAAAGATGTAACTGCTGGAATGCATATTAAAATGCATAAAGCATACTCGCACAAAACTA